>NW_020190803.1:0-63686 GCF_002263795.3 Bos taurus | reverse complement strand
CTTGATTATTGCCAGCTGAGCAGCATGATTCCTCACACCTGAGTTCCAAGATTATTGCCTGCTGACTGTTTGATTCGTGCCTACTCAGCTCTTTGTTTATTGCCTCCAGAGGCACATGATCAGTGTATGATAACAAACATGATCAGCGCATGATCAGTCACATGATCAGAGCCATTAAGTCACGTGATCACTACATGATAGTCATGTGATCAGTCCATGCTCAGTCACGGTATCAGTGCATGATCAACCACGTGATCAGTGCACGATAGCCAGGTAATGAGTGCATGATAGCCAGATGATCAGTGCATTATCAGTCACGTGATCAGTGTATGATCAGCCAAGTAATCAGTGCATGATAGCCAACTGATCAGTAGATGATCAGTCACGTGATCAGTGCATGGTCAGTCACGTGATCATTGCATGATCAGCCACGTGAATAGTGCATGATCAATAATGTGATCAGTGCATGATCAGTCACGTGATCAGTACATGATCAGTCACGTGAACAGTGCATGATCAGTCATGTGATCAGTGTATGTACAGCCAAGTGATCAGTGCATGATAGCCACGTGATCAGTGCATGATCAGTCACGTGACCAGTGCATGATCAGTCACGTGATCAGTGTATGATCAGCCACGTGATCAGTGTATGATCAACCAAATGATCAGTGAATGATCAATTACGTGATCAGTGCATGATCAGCCACGTGATCAGTGAATGATCAGTCACGTGATCAGTGCATGGTCAGTCACGTGATCAGTGCATGATCATTCACGTGATCAGTGCATGTGGAGTCATGTAGACAATGCATGATAGTGCCGTGATCAGTGCACGATCAGTCCCGTGATGAGTGTATGATCAGCCAAGTGATCAGTGCAAGATAGCTATGTGATCAGTGCATGATCAGCCACGTCATCAGTGCATGATAGCCACGTGAGCAGTGCATACAATTACGTGATCAGTGCATGTGCAATCACGTGATCAGTGCATGAGAGCCACGTGATCAGTGCATGATTATTCACGTGATAGGAGTGTGATCAGCCACGTGAACAGTGCATGCTCAGTCACGTGATCAGGGCCTGCTGAGCTGCGTGATTACTGTCTGCTCATCTGCTTGACAATTGCCAGCTGAGCTGTACGATTTCGGCCTGTCATCTCCTTGACAATTGCCACCTGTGCTGCATAAGTCCTGCCTGCTCATCTACTTTCATTATTGCCAAGCTGAGCAGCATGATTTCTCAAAGCTGAGTTCCAATGATTATAGCCTGCTGACTGATTCCTGCCTACTCAGCTATTTGTTCATTGCCTGCAGATGCACATGATCAGTGTGTGACACCAAACATGATCAGCACATGATCAGTCACATGATGAATGCATGATAAGCCAGGTGATCAGTGCATGATCAATTACGTGATCAGTGCATGATCAGTCATGTGACCAGTACATGGTAGCTGCGTGATCATTGCATGATCAGCCACGTGAGCAGTGATGATAGCCACGTGTCAGTGCATGATCAGGACGTGATCAGTGCATGATCAGTCACGTGTTCAGTTGCATGATCAGCCACGTGATCAGTGCATGATCAATTACGTGATCAGTGCATGGTCACTCAAGGGACCAGTACATGGTAGCTACATGATCATTGCATGATCAGCCACGTGATCAGTGCATGATCAATTACGTGATCAGTGCATGATCAGTTACGTGAGCAGTGTATGATCAGCCATGTGATCAGTGCATGGTCAGACACGTGAACAGTGTATGATCAGCCACGTGATCAGTGCATGATATCCAAGTGATCAGTGCATGATCAATCACGTGATCAGTGTATGATCAGCCAAGTGAACAGTGCATGCTCAGTCACGTGATCAGGGCCTGCTGAGCTGCGTGATTCCTGTCTGCTCATCTGCTTGACAATTGCCAGCTGAGCTGCCTGATTCCTGCCTGTCATCTGCTTGACAATTGCCAGCTGTGCTGTGTAATTCCTGCCTGCTCAGCTGCTTGATTATTGCCAGCTGAGCAGCATGATTCCTCACAGCTGAGTTCCATGATTTTTGCCTGCTGACTGTTTGATTCGTGAATACTCAGCTCTTTGTTTATTGCCTCCAGAGGCACATGATCAGTGTATGATAGCAAACATGATCAGTGCATGATCAGTCACGTGATCAGGGCCTGCTGAGCTGCGTGATTACTGTCTGCTCATCTGCTTGACAATTTCCAGCTGAGCTGCACGATTCCTGCCTGTCATCTCCTTGACAATTGCCACCTGTGCTGCGTAATTCCTGCCTGCTCATCTACTTGATTATTGCCAGCTGAGCAGCATGATTTCTCAGAGCTGAGTTCCATGATTATAGCCTGCTGACTGATTCCTGCCTACTCAGCTCTTTGTTCATTGCCTCCAGATGCACATGATCAGTGTGTGACACCAAACATGATCAGCACATGATCAGTCACATGATGAATGCATGATAAGCCAGGTGATCAGTGCATGATCAGTCATGTAACCAGTACATGGTAGCTGCGTGATCACTGCATGATCAGCCACGTGAGCAGTGCATGATAGCCACGTGATCAGTGATTGATCAGTCACGTGATCAGTGCATGATCAGTCACGTGTTCAGTGCATGATCAGCCACGTGATCAGTGCATGATCAATTACGTGATCAGTGCATGATCAGTTACGTGAGCAGTGTATGATCAGCCACGTGAGAAGTGCATGGTCAGACCCGTGAACACTGTATGATTAGCCACGTGATCAGTGCATGATATCCAAGTGATCAGTGCATGATCAATCACGTGATCAGTGCATGATCAGCCACATGATCAGTGCATGATCAGTCACGTGACCAGTACATGGTAGCTGCGTGATCAGTGTATGACCAGCCAAGTGATCAGTGCATGATAGCCACGTGATCAGTGCATGATTAGTCACGTGATCAGTGCATGATTAGTCACGTGATCAGTGCATGATCAGCCACATGATCAGTGCATGATCAGTCACGTGACCAGTACATGGTAGCTGCGTGATCATTTCATGATCAGCCACGTTAGCAGTGCATGATACCCACGTGATCAGTGCATGATCAATTACGTGATCAGTGCAAGATCAGTCACGAGACCAGTACATGGTAGCTACGTGATCATTGCATGATCAGCCACGTGATCAGTGCATGATAGCCACGTGATCAGTGCATGATAGCCACGTGATCAGTGTATGATAACCACGTGATCAGTGCAGGATCAGTCACGTGATACGTGTGTGATCAGCCACCTTATCAGTGCATGATGAGTCAGGTGATCAGTGCAGGATTAATTACGTGATCAGTGCATGATCAGTCACGTGACCAGTACATGGTTGCTACGTGATCATTGCATGATCAGCCAAGTGATCAGTGCAAGATAGCTACGTGATCAGTGCATGATCAGCCACGTCATCAGTGCATGATAGCCACGTGAGCAGTGCATACAATCACGTGATCAGTACATGATCAGTCATGGGAACAGTGCATGATCATTTACGTGATCAGTGCATGATCAGTCACGTGACCAGTATATGGTAGCTACGTGATCATTGCATGACCAGCCACGTGAGCAGTGCATGATAGCCACGTGATGTGTGCATGATCAGTCACGTGATCAGTGCATGATCAGCCACGTGATCAGTGCATGACCAGTCACGTGATTAGTGCATGATCAGCCACGTGATCAGTGCATGATCAATTACGTGATCAGTGCATGATCAGTCACGTGACCAGTACATGGTAGCTACGTGATCATTGCATAATCAGCCACGTGATCAGTGCATGATCAGTCACGTGATCAGTGTATGATCAGCCACGTGATCAGTGCATGATCAATTACGTGATCAGTCCATGATAGTCACGTGACCAGTACATGGTAGCTATGTGATCATTGCATGATCAGCCATGTGAACCATGCATGATAAGTCACCTGATCAGTGTATGATCAATTACGTGATCAGTGCATGATCACTCACATGACCAGTACATGGTAGCTACGTGATCATTGCATGATCAGCCACGTGAGCAGTGCATGATAGCCGTGTGATCACTGCATGATCTGTGACATGATCAGTGTATGTTTATCCACGTGATCAGTGCATGGGCAGTCAGGTGATCAGTGCATGATACAGACGTGATCAGTGCAAGATCAGTCTCGTGATCAGTGTATGATCAACCACGTGATCAGTGCACGATAGCCAGGTAATGAGTGCACGATAGCCAGATGATCAGGGCATTATCAGTCACGTGATCAGTGTATGATCAGCCAAGTAATCAGTGCATGATTGCCAACTCATCAGTGCATGATCAGTCACGTGATCAGTGCATGGTCAGTCACGTGATCAGTGCATGATCAGTCACGTGATCAGTGCATGATAGCCACGTGATCAGTGCATGATCAGTTACGTGAGCAGTCTATGATCAGCCACGTGATCAGTGCATGATATCCAAGTGATCAATGCATGATCAATCACGTGATAAGTGTATGATCAGCCACGTGAACAGTGCATGCTCAGTCACGTGATCAGGGCCTGCTGAGCTGCGTGATTACTGTCTGCTCATCTGCTTGACAATTGCCAGCTGAGCTGCACGATTCCTGCCTGTCATCTGC
This sequence comes from Bos taurus, assembly GCF_002263795.3. Classification (NCBI taxonomy): domain Eukaryota; kingdom Metazoa; phylum Chordata; class Mammalia; order Artiodactyla; family Bovidae; genus Bos; species Bos taurus. Next base: position 59,053 of record NW_020190803.1, on the reverse strand, counting down.
TTGACAATTGCCAGCTGTGCTGCGTAATTCCTGCCTGCTCAGCTGCTTGATTATTGCCAGCTGAGCAGCATGATTCCTCACAGCTGAGTTCCATGATTATTGCCTGCTGACTGTATGATTCGTGCCTACTCAGCTCTTTGTTTATTGCCTCCAGAGGCACATGATCAGTGTATGATAGCAAACATGATCAGCGCATGATAAGTCACATGATCAGCGCCATTAAGTCACGTGATCACTACATGATAGTCATGTGATCAGTCCATGCTCAGTCACGGTATCAGTGCACGATCAGCCACGTGATCAGTGCATGATCTTTCACATGATTAGTGTATGATCATCCACGTGATCAGTGCATGGGCAGTCATGTGATCAGTGCATGATATAGACGTGATCAGTGCATGATAGCAACGAGATCAGTGCATGATCAGTCACGTGATCAGTGCATGATCAGTCACGTGAACAGTGCATGATAAGTCACCTGATCAGTGAATGATCAATTACGTGATCAGTGCATGATCAGTCACCTGATGGGTGTATGATCATTCACGTGACCTGTACATGGTAGCTACATGATCATTGCATGATCAGCCACGTGAGTAGTGCACGATAGGCCACGTGATCACTGCATGATCAGTCACGTGATCAGTGCATGATCAGTAACCTGATGGGTGTATGATCATTCACATGACCGGTACATGGTAGCTATAAGATCAGTGTATGACCAGCCATGTGATAAGTGCATGATAGCCACGTGATCAGTGCATGATCAGCCAAGTGATCAGTGCATGATCAGTCAAGTGATCAGTGCATGATCAGCCACATGATCAGTGCATGATCAATTACGTCATCAGTGCATGATCAGTCACGTGACCAGTACATGGTAGCTGCGTGATCAGTGTATGACCAGCAAGTGATCAGTGCATGATAGCCACGTGATCAGTGCATGATCAGTCACGTGATCAGTGCATGATCAGCCACATGATCAGTGCATGATCAATTACGTCATCAGTGCATGATCAGTCACGTGACAAGTACATGGTAGCTGCGTGATCATTGCATGATCAGCCAAGTAGCAGTGCATGATAGCCACATGATCAGTGCATGATCAGTCACGTGATCAGTGGATGATTAATTACGTGATCAGTGCATGATCAGTCACGTGACCAGTACATGGTAGCTACGTGATCATTGCATGATCAGCCACGTGATCAGTGCATGATAGCCACGTGATCAGTGCATGATCAATCACGTGATCAGTGTATGATCAGCCACGTGAACAGTGCATGCTCAGTCACGTGATCAGGGCCTGCTGAGCTGCGTGATTACTGTCTGCTCATCTGCTTGACAATTGCCATTTGAGCTGCACGATTCCTGCCTGTCATCTGCTTGACAATTGCCAGCTGTGCTGCGTAATTCCTGCCTGCTCAACTGCTTGATTATTGCCAGCTGAGCAGCATGATTCCTCACACCTGAGTTCCAAGATTATTGCCTGCTGACTGTTTGATTCGTGCCTACTCAGCTCTTTGTTTATTGCCTCCAGAGGCACATGATCAGTGTATGATAACAAACATGATCAGCGCATGATCAGTCACATGATCAGAGCCATTAAGTCACGTGATCACTACATGATAGTCATGTGATCAGTCCATGCTCAGTCACGGTATCAGTGCATGATCAACCACGTGATCAGTGCACGATAGCCAGGTAATGAGTGCATGATAGCCAGATGATCAGTGCATTATCAGTCACGTGATCAGTGTATGATCAGCCAAGTAATCAGTGCATGATAGCCAACTGATCAGTAGATGATCAGTCACGTGATCAGTGCATGGTCAGTCACGTGATCATTGCATGATCAGCCACGTGAATAGTGCATGATCAATAATGTGATCAGTGCATGATCAGTCACGTGATCAGTGCATGATAGCCACGTGATCAGTGCATGATAGCCACGTGATCAGTGTATGATAACCACGTGATCAGTGCAGGATCAGTCACGTGATACGTGTGTGATCAGCCACCTTATCAGTGCATGATGAGTCAGGTGATCAGTGCAGGATTAATTACGTGATCAGTGCATGATCAGTCACGTGACCAGTACATGGTTGCTACGTGATCATTGCATGATCAGCCAAGTGATCAGTGCAAGATAGCTACGTGATCAGTGCATGATCAGCCACGTCATCAGTGCATGATAGCCACGTGAGCAGTGCATACAATCACGTGATCAGTACATGATCAGTCATGGGAACAGTGCATGATCATTTACGTGATCAGTGCATGATCAGTCACGTGACCAGTATATGGTAGCTACGTGATCATTGCATGACCAGCCACGTGAGCAGTGCATGATAGCCACGTGATGTGTGCATGATCAGTCACGTGATCAGTGCATGATCAGCCACGTGATCAGTGCATGACCAGTCACGTGATTAGTGCATGATCAGCCACGTGATCAGTGCATGATCAATTACGTGATCAGTGCATGATCAGTCACGTGACCAGTACATGGTAGCTACGTGATCATTGCATAATCAGCCACGTGATCAGTGCATGATCAGTCACGTGATCAGTGTATGATCAGCCACGTGATCAGTGCATGATCAATTACGTGATCAGTCCATGATAGTCACGTGACCAGTACATGGTAGCTATGTGATCATTGCATGATCAGCCATGTGAACCATGCATGATAAGTCACCTGATCAGTGTATGATCAATTACGTGATCAGTGCATGATCACTCACATGACCAGTACATGGTAGCTACGTGATCATTGCATGATCAGCCACGTGAGCAGTGCATGATAGCCGTGTGATCACTGCATGATCTGTGACATGATCAGTGTATGTTTATCCACGTGATCAGTGCATGGGCAGTCAGGTGATCAGTGCATGATACAGACGTGATCAGTGCAAGATCAGTCTCGTGATCAGTGTATGATCAACCACGTGATCAGTGCACGATAGCCAGGTAATGAGTGCACGATAGCCAGATGATCAGGGCATTATCAGTCACGTGATCAGTGTATGATCAGCCAAGTAATCAGTGCATGATTGCCAACTCATCAGTGCATGATCAGTCACGTGATCAGTGCATGGTCAGTCACGTGATCAGTGCATGATCAGTCACGTGATCAGTGCATGATAGCCACGTGATCAGTGCATGATCAGTTACGTGAGCAGTCTATGATCAGCCACGTGATCAGTGCATGATATCCAAGTGATCAATGCATGATCAATCACGTGATAAGTGTATGATCAGCCACGTGAACAGTGCATGCTCAGTCACGTGATCAGGGCCTGCTGAGCTGCGTGATTACTGTCTGCTCATCTGCTTGACAATTGCCAGCTGAGCTGCACGATTCCTGCCTGTCATCTGCTTGACAATTGCCAGCTGTGCTGCGTAATTCCTGCCTGCTCAGCTGCTTGATTATTGCCAGCTGAGCAGCATGATTCCTCACAGCTGAGTTCCATGATTATTGCCTGCTGACTGTATGATTCGTGCCTACTCAGCTCTTTGTTTATTGCCTCCAGAGGCACATGATCAGTGTATGATAGCAAACATGATCAGCGCATGATCAGTCACATGATCAGCGCCATTAAGTCACGTGATCACTACATGATAGTCATGTGATCAGTCCATGCTCAGTCACGGTATCAGTGCACGATCAGCCACGTGATCAGTGCATGATCTTTCACATGATTAGTGTATGATCATCCACGTGATCAGTGCATGGGCAGTCATGTGATCAGTGCATGATATAGACGTGATCAGTGCATGATAGCAACGAGATCAGTGCATGATCAGTCACGTGATCAGTGCATGATCAGTCACGTGAACAGTGCATGATAAGTCACCTGATCAGTGAATGATCAATTACGTGATCAGTGCATGATCAGTCACCTGATGGGTGTATGATCATTCACGTGACCTGTACATGGTAGCTACATGATCATTGCATGATCAGCCACGTGAGTAGTGCACGATAGCCACGTGATCACTGCATGATCAGTCACGTGATCAGTGCATGATCAGTAACCTGATGGGTGTATGATCATTCACATGACCGGAACATGGTAGCTATAAGATCAGTGTATGACCAGCCATGTGATAAGTGCATGATAGCCACGTGATCAGTGCATGATCAGCCAAGTGATCAGTGCATGATCAGTCAAGTGATCAGTGCATGATCAGCCACATGATCAGTGCATGATCAATTACGTCATCAGTGCATGATCAGTCACGTGACCAGTACATGGTAGCTGCGTGATCAGTGTATGACCAGCAAGTGATCAGTGCATGATAGCCACGTGATCAGTGCATGATCAGTCACGTGATCAGTGCATGATCAGCCACATGATCAGTGCATGATCAATTACGTCATCAGTGCATGATCAGTCACGTGACAAGTACATGGTAGCTGCGTGATCATTGCATGATCAGCCAAGTAGCAGTGCATGATAGCCACATGATCAGTGCATGATCAGTCACGTGATCAGTGGATGATTAATTACGTGATCAGTGCATGATCAGTCACGTGACCAGTACATGGTAGCTACGTGATCATTGCATGATCAGCCACGTGATCAGTGCATGATAGCCACGTGATCAGTGCATGATCAATCACGTGATCAGTGTATGATCAGCCACGTGAACAGTGCATGCTCAGTCACGTGATCAGGGCCTGCTGAGCTGCGTGATTACTGTCTGCTCATCTGCTTGACAATTGCCATTTGAGCTGCACGATTCCTGCCTGTCATCTGCTTGACAATTGCCAGCTGTGCTGCATAATTCCTGCCTGCTCAACTGCTTGATTATTGCCAGCTGAGCAGCATGATTCCTCACACCTGAGTTCCAAGATTATTGCCTGCTGACTGTTTGATTCGTGCCTACTCAGCTCTTTGTTTATTGCCTCCAGAGGCACATGATCAGTGTATGATAACAAACATGATCAGCGCATGATCAGTCACATGATCAGAGCCATTAAGTCACGTGATCACTACATGATAGTCATGTGATCAGTCCATGCTCAGTCACGGTATCAGTGCATGATCAACCACGTGATCAGTGCACGATAGCCAGGTAATGAGTGCATGATAGCCAGATGATCAGTGCATTATCAGTCACGTGATCAGTGTATGATCAGCCAAGTAATCAGTGCATGATAGCCAACTGATCAGTAGATGATCAGTCACGTGATCAGTGCATGGTCAGTCACGTGATCATTGCATGATCAGCCACGTGAATAGTGCATGATCAATAATGTGATCAGTGCATGATCAGTCACGTGATCAGTACATGATCAGTCACGTGAACAGTGCATGATCAGTCATGTGATCAGTGTATGACCAGCCAAGTGATCAGTGCATGATAGCCACGTGATCAGTGCATGATCAGTCACGTGACCAGTGCATGATCAGTCACGTGATCAGTGTATGATCAGCCACGTGATCAGTGTATGATCAACCAAATGATCAGTGAATGATCAATTACGTGATCAGTGCATGATCAGCCACGTGATCAGTGAATGATCAGTCACGTGATCAGTGCATGGTCAGTCACGTGATCAGTGCATGATCATCCACGTGATCAGTGCATGTGGAGTCATGTAGACAATGCATGATAGTGCCGTGATCAGTGCACGATCAGTCCCGTGATGAGTGTATGATCAGCCAAGTGATCAGTGCAAGATAGCTATGTGATCAGTGCATGATCAGCCACGTCATCAGTGCATGATAGCCACGTGTGCAGTGCATACAATTACGTGATCAGTGCATGCGCAATCACGTGATCAGTGCATGAGAGCCACGTGATCAGTGCATGATTATTCACGTGATAGGAGTGTGATCAGCCACGTGAACAGTGCATGCTCAGTCACGTGATCAGGGCCTGCTGAGCTGCGTGATTACTGTCTGCTCATCTGCTTGACAATTGCCAGCTGAGCTGTACGATTTCGGCCTGTCATCTCCTTGACAATTGCCACCTGTGCTGCATAAGTCCTGCCTGCTCATCTACTTCATTATTGCCAGCTGAGCAGCATGATTTCTCAAAGCTGAGTTCCATGATTATAGCCTGCTGACTGATTCCTGCCTACTCAGCTATTTGTTCATTGCCTGCAGATGCACATGATCAGTGTGTGACACCAAACATGATCAGCACATGATCAGTCACATGATGAATGCATGATAAGCCAGGTGATCAGTGCATGATCAATTCCGTGATCAGTGCATGATCAGTCATGTGACCAGTACATGGTAGCTGCGTGATCATTGCATGATCAGCCACGTGAGCAGTGCATGATAGCCACGTGATCAGTGCATGATCAGTGACGTGATCAGTGCATGATCAGTCACGTGTTCAGTGCATGATCAGCCACGTGATCAGTGCATGATCAATTACGTGATCAGTGCATGGTCACTCAAGGGACCAGTACATGGTAGCTACATGATCATTGCATGATCAGCCACGTGATCAGTGCATGATCAATTACGTGATCAGTGCATGATCAGTTACGTGAGCAGTGTATGATCAGCCATGTGATCAGTGCATGGTCAGACACGTGAACAGTGTATGATCAGCCACGTGATCAGTGCATGATATCCAAGTGATCAGTGCATGATCAATCACGTGATCAGTGTATGATCAGCCAAGTGAACAGTGCATGCTCAGTCACGTGATCAGGGCCTGCTGAGCTGCGTGATTCCTGTCTGCTCATCTGCTTGACAATTGCCAGCTGAGCTGCACGATTCCTGCCTGTCATCTGCTTGACAATTGCCAGCTGTGCTGTGTAATTCCTGCCTGCTCAGCTGCTTGATTATTGCCAGCTGAGCAGCATGATTCCTCACAGCTGAGTTCCATGATTTTTGCCTGCTGACTGTTTGATTCGTGAATACTCAGCTCTTTGTTTATTGCCTCCAGAGGCACATGATCAGTGTATGATAGCAAACATGATCAGTGCATGATCAGTCACGTGATCAGGGCCTGCTGAGCTGCGTGATTACTGTCTGCTCATCTGCTTGACAATTTCCAGCTGAGCTGCACGATTCCTGCCTGTCATCTCCTTGACAATTGCCACCTGTGCTGCGTAATTCCTGCCTGCTCATCTACTTGATTATTGCCAGCTGAGCAGCATGATTTCTCAGAGCTGAGTTCCATGATTATAGCCTGCTGACTGATTCCTGCCTACTCAGCTCTTTGTTCATTGCCTCCAGATGCACATGATCAGTGTGTGACACCAAACATGATCAGCACATGATCAGTCACATGATGAATGCATGATAAGCCAGGTGATCAGTGCATGATCAGTCATGTAACCAGTACATGGTAGCTGCGTGATCACTGCATGATCAGCCACGTGAGCAGTGCATGATAGCCACGTGATCAGTGATTGATCAGTCACGTGATCAGTGCATGATCAGTCACGTGTTCAGTGCATGATCAGCCACGTGATCAGTGCATGATCAATTACGTGATCAGTGCATGATCAGTTACGTGAGCAGTGTATGATCAGCCACGTGAGAAGTGCATGGTCAGACCCGTGAACACTGTATGATTAGCCACGTGATCAGTGCATGATATCCAAGTGATCAGTGCATGATCAATCACGTGATCAGTGCATGATCAGCCACATGATCAGTGCATGATCAGTCACGTGACCAGTACATGGTAGCTGCGTGATCAGTGTATGACCAGCCAAGTGATCAGTGCATGATAGCCACGTGATCAGTGCATGATTAGTCACGTGATCAGTGCATGATTAGTCACGTGATCAGTGCATGATCAGCCACATGATCAGTGCATGATCAGTCACGTGACCAGTACATGGTAGCTGCGTGATCATTTCATGATCAGCCACGTTAGCAGTGCATGATACCCACGTGATCAGTGCATGATCAATTACGTGATCAGTGCAAGATCAGTCACGAGACCAGTACATGGTAGCTACGTGATCATTGCATGATCAGCCACGTGATCAGTGCATGATATCCACGTGATCAGTGCATGATAGCCACGTGATCAGTGTATGATAACCACGTGATCAGTGCAGGATCAGTCACGTGATACGTGTGTGATCAGCCACCTTATCAGTGCATGATGAGTCAGGTGATCAGTGCAGGATTAATTACGTGATCAGTGCATGATCAGTCACGTGACCAGTACATGGTTGCTACGTGATCATTGCATGATCAGCCAAGTGATCAGTGCAAGATAGCTACGTGATCAGTGCATGATCAGCCACGTCATCAGTGCATGATAGCCACGTGAGCAGTGCATACAATCACGTGATCAGTACATGATCAGTCATGGGAACAGTGCATGATCATTTACGTGATCAGTGCATGATCAGTCACGTGACCAGTATATGGTAGCTACGTGATCATTGCATGACCAGCCACGTGAGCAGTGCATGATAGCCACGTGATGTGTGCATGATCAGTCACGTGATCAGTGCATGATCAGCCACGTGATCAGTGCATGACCAGTCACGTGATTAGTGCATGATCAGCCACGTGATCAGTGCACGATCAATTACGTGATCAGTGCATGATCAGTCACGTGACCAGTACATGGTAGCTACGTGATCATTGCATAATCAGCCACGTGATCAGTGCATGATCAGTCACGTGATCAGTGTATGATCAGCCACGTGATCAGTGCATGATCAATTACGTGATCAGTCCATGATAGTCACGTGACCAGTACATGGTAGCTATGTGATCATTGCATGATCAGCCATGTGAACCATGCATGATAAGTCACCTGATCAGTGTATGATCAATTACGTGATCAGTGCATGATCACTCACATGACCAGTACATGGTAGCTACGTGATCATTGCATGATCAGCCACGTGAGCAGTGCATGATAGCCGTGTGATCACTGCATGATCTGTGACATGATCAGTGTATGTTTATCCACGTGATCAGTGCATGGGCAGTCAGGTGATCAGTGCATGATACAGACGTGATCAGTGCAAGATCAGTCTCGTGATCAGTGTATGATCAACCACGTGATCAGTGCACGATAGCCAGGTAATGAGTGCACGATAGCCAGATGATCAGGGCATTATCAGTCACGTGATCAGTGTATGATCAGCCAAGTAATCAGTGCATGATTGCCAACTCATCAGTGCATGATCAGTCACGTGATCAGTGCATGGTCAGTCACGTGATCAGTGCATGATCAGTCACGTGATCAGTGCATGATAGCCACGTGATCAGTGCATGATCAGTTACGTGAGCAGTCTATGATCAGCCACGTGATCAGTGCATGATATCCAAGTGATCAATGCATGATCAATCACGTGATAAGTGTATGATCAGCCACGTGAACAGTGCATGCTCAGTCACGTGATCAGGGCCTGCTGAGCTGCGTGATTACTGTCTGCTCATCTGCTTGACAATTGCCAGCTGAGCTGCACGATTCCTGCCTGTCATCTGCTTGACAATTGCCAGCTGTGCTGCGTAATTCCTGCCTGCTCAGCTGCTTGATTATTGCCAGCTGAGCAGCATGATTCCTCACAGCTGAGTTCCATGATTATTGCCTGCTGACTGTATGATTCGTGCCTACTCAGCTCTTTGTTTATTGCCTCCAGAGGCACATGATCAGTGTATGATAGCAAACATGATCAGCGCATGATAAGTCACATGATCAGCGCCATTAAGTCACGTGATCACTACATGATAGTCATGTGATCAGTCCATGCTCAGTCACGGTATCAGTGCACGATCAGCCACGTGATCAGTGCATGATCTTTCACATGATTAGTGTATGATCATCCACGTGATCAGTGCATGGGCAGTCATGTGATCAGTGCATGATATAGACGTGATCAGTGCATGATAGCAACGAGATCAGTGCATGATCAGTCACGTGATCAGTGCATGATCAGTCACGTGAACAGTGCATGATAAGTCACCTGATCAGTGAATGATCAATTACGTGATCAGTGCATGATCAGTCACCTGATGGGTGTATGATCATTCACGTGACCTGTACATGGTAGCTACATGATCATTGCATGATCAGCCACGTGAGTAGTGCACGATAGGCACGTGATCACTGCATGATCAGTCACGTGATCAGTGCATGATCAGTAACCTGATGGGTGTATGATCATTCACATGACCGGTACATGGTAGCTATAAGATCAGTGTATGACCAGCCATGTGATAAGTGCATGATAGCCACGTGATCAGTGCATGATCAGCCAAGTGATCAGTGCATGATCAGTCAAGTGATCAGTGCATGATCAGCCACATGATCAGTGCATGATCAATTACGTCATCAGTGCATGATCAGTCACGTGACCAGTACATGGTAGCTGCGTGATCAGTGTATGACCAGCAAGTGATCAGTGCATGATAGCCACGTGATCAGTGCATGATCAGTCACGTGATCAGTGCATGATCAGCCACATGATCAGTGCATGATCAATTACGTCATCAGTGCATGATCAGTCACGTGACAAGTACATGGTAGCTGCGTGATCATTGCATGATCAGCCAAGTAGCAGTGCATGATAGCCACATGATCAGTGCATGATCAGTCACGTGATCAGTGGATGATTAATTACGTGATCAGTGCATGATCAGTCACGTGACCAGTACATGGTAGCTACGTGATCATTGCATGATCAGCCACGTGATCAGTGCATGATAGCCACGTGATCAGTGCATGATCAATCACGTGATCAGTGTATGATCAGCCACGTGAACAGTGCATGCTCAGTCACGTGATCAGGGCCTGCTGAGCTGCGTGATTACTGTCTGCTCATCTGCTTGACAATTGCCATTTGAGCTGCACGATTCCTGCCTGTCATCTGCTTGACAATTGCCAGCTGTGCTGCGTAATTCCTGCCTGCTCAACTGCTTGATTATTGCCAGCTGAGCAGCATGATTCCTCACACCTGAGTTCCAAGATTATTGCCTGCTGACTGTTTGATTCGTGCCTACTCAGCTCTTTGTTTATTGCCTCCAGAGGCACATGATCAGTGTATGATAACAAACATGATCAGCACATGATCAGTCACATGATCAGAGCCATTAAGTCACGTGATCACTACATGATAGTCATGTGATCAGTCCATGCTCAGTCACGGTATCAGTGCATGATCAACCACGTGATCAGTGCACGATAGCCAGGTAATGAGTGCATGATAGCCAGATGATCAGTGCATTATCAGTCACGTGATCAGTGTATGATCAGCCAAGTAATCAGTGCATGATAGCCAACTGATCAGTAGATGATCAGTCACGTGATCAGTGCATGGTCAGTCACGTGATCATTGCATGATCAGCCACGTGAATAGTGCATGATCAATAATGTGATCAGTGCATGATCAGTCACGTGATCAGTGCATGATAGCCACGTGATCAGTGCATGATAGCCACGTGATCAGTGTATGATAACCACGTGATCAGTGCAGGATCAGTCACGTGATACGTGTGTGATCAGCCACCTTATCAGTGCATGATGAGTCAGGTGATCAGTGCAGGATTAATTACGTGATCAGTGCATGATCAGTCACGTGACCAGTACATGGTTGCTACGTGATCATTGCATGATCAGCCAAGTGATCAGTGCAAGATAGCTACGTGATCAGTGCATGATCAGCCACGTCATCAGTGCATGATAGCCACGTGAGCAGTGCATACAATCACGTGATCAGTACATGATCAGTCATGGGAACAGTGCATGATCATTTACGTGATCAGTGCATGATCAGTCACGTGACCAGTATATGGTAGCTACGTGATCATTGCATGACCAGCCACGTGAGCAGTGCATGATAGCCACGTGATGTGTGCATGATCAGTCACGTGATCAGTGCATGATCAGCCACGTGATCAGTGCATGACCAGTCACGTGATTAGTGCATGATCAGCCACGTGATCAGTGCACGATCAATTACGTGATCAGTGCATGATCAGTCACGTGACCAGTACATGGTAGCTACGTGATCATTGCATAATCAGCCACGTGATCAGTGCATGATCAGTCACGTGATCAGTGTATGATCAGCCACGTGATCAGTGCATGATCAATTACGTGATCAGTCCATGATAGTCACGTGACCAGTACATGGTAGCTATGTGATCATTGCATGATCAGCCATGTGAACCATGCATGATAAGTCACCTGATCAGTGTATGATCAATTACGTGATCAGTGCATGATCACTCACATGACCAGTACATGGTAGCTACGTGATCATTGCATGATCAGCCACGTGAGCAGTGCATGATAGCCGTGTGATCACTGCATGATCTGTGACATGATCAGTGTATGTTTATCCACGTGATCAGTGCATGGGCAGTCAGGTGATCAGTGCATGATACAGATGTGATCAGTGCAAGATCAGTCTCGTGATCAGTGTATGATCAACCACGTGATCAGTGCACGATAGCCAGGTAATGAGTGCACGATAGCCAGATGATCAGGGCATTATCAGTCACGTGATCAGTGTATGATCAGCCAAGTAATCAGTGCATGATTGCCAACTCATCAGTGCATGATCAGTCACGTGATCAGTGCATGGTCAGTCACGTGATCAGTGCATGATCAGTCACGTGATCAGTGCATGATAGCCACGTGATCAGTGCATGATCAGTTACGTGAGCAGTCTATGATCAGCCACGTGATCAGTGCATGATATCCAAGTGATCAATGCATGATCAATCACGTGATAAGTGTATGATCAGCCACGTGAACAGTGCATGCTCAGTCACGTGATCAGGGCCTGCTGAGCTGCGTGATTACTGTCTGCTCATCTGCTTGACAATTGCCAGCTGAGCTGCACGATTCCTGCCTGTCATCTGCTTGACAATTGCCAGCTGTGCTGCGTAATTCCTGCCTGCTCAGCTGCTTGATTATTGCCAGCTGAGCAGCATGATTCCTCACAGCTGAGTTCCATGATTATTGCCTGCTGACTGTATGATTCGTGCCTACTCAGCTCTTTGTTTATTGCCTCCAGAGGCACATGATCAGTGTATGATAGCAAACATGATCAGCGCATGATCAGTCACATGATCAGCGCCATTAAGTCACGTGATCACTACATGATAGTCATGTGATCAGTCCATGCTCAGTCACGGTATCAGTGCACGATCAGCCACGTGATCAGTGCATGATCTTTCACATGATTAGTGTATGATCATCCACGTGATCAGTGCATGGGCAGTCATGTGATCAGTGCATGATATAGACGTGATCAGTGCATGATAGCAACGAGATCAGTGCATGATCAGTCACGTGATCAGTGCATGATCAGTCACGTGAACAGTGCATGATAAGTCACCTGATCAGTGAATGATCAATTACGTGATCAGTGCATGATCAGTCACCTGATGGGTGTATGATCATTCACGTGACCTGTACATGGTAGCTACATGATCATTGCATGATCAGCCACGTGAGTAGTGCACGATAGGCACGTGATCACTGCATGATCAGTCACGTGATCAGTGCATGATCAGTAACCTGATGGGTGTATGATCATTCACATGACCGGTACATGGTAGCTATAAGATCAGTGTATGACCAGCCATGTGATAAGTGCATGATAGCCACGTGATCAGTGCATGATCAGCCAAGTGATCAGTGCATGATCAGTCAAGTGATCAGTGCATGATCAGCCACATGATCAGTGCATGATCAATTACGTCATCAGTGCATGATCAGTCACGTGACCAGTACATGGTAGCTGCGTGATCAGTGTATGACCAGCAAGTGATCAGTGCATGATAGCCACGTGATCAGTGCATGATCAGTCACGTGATCAGTGCATGATCAGCCACATGATCAGTGCATGATCAATTACGTCATCAGTGCATGATCAGTCACGTGACAAGTACATGGTAGCTGCGTGATCATTGCATGATCAGCCAAGTAGCAGTGCATGATAGCCACATGATCAGTGCATGATCAGTCACGTGATCAGTGGATGATTAATTACGTGATCAGTGCATGATCAGTCACGTGACCAGTACATGGTAGCTACGTGATCATTGCATGATCAGCCACGTGATCAGTGCATGATAGCCACGTGATCAGTGCATGATCAATCACGTGATCAGTGTATGATCAGCCACGTGAACAGTGCATGCTCAGTCACGTGATCAGGGCCTGCTGAGCTGCGTGATTACTGTCTGCTCATCTGCTTGACAATTGCCATTTGAGCTGCACGATTCCTGCCTGTCATCTGCTTGACAATTGCCAGCTGTGCTGCGTAATTCCTGCCTGCTCAACTGCTTGATTATTGCCAGCTGAGCAGCATGATTCCTCACACCTGAGTTCCAAGATTATTGCCTGCTGACTGTTTGATTCGTGCCTACTCAGCTCTTTGTTTATTGCCTCCAGAGGCACATGATCAGTGTATGATAACAAACATGATCAGCACATGATCAGTCACATGATCAGAGCCATTAAGTCACGTGATCACTACATGATAGTCATGTGATCAGTCCATGCTCAGTCACGGTATCAGTGCATGATCAACCACGTGATCAGTGCACGATAGCCAGGTAATGAGTGCATGATAGCCAGATGATCAGTGCATTATCAGTCACGTGATCAGTGTAGGATCAGCCAAGTAATCAGTGCATGATAGCCAACTGATCAGTAGATGATCAGTCACGTGATCAGTGCATGGTCAGTCACGTGATCATTGCATGATCAGCCACGTGAATAGTGCATGATCAATAATGTGATCAGTGCATGATCAGTCACGTGATCAGTGCATGATAGCCACGTGATCAGTGCATGATAGCCACGTGATCAGTGTATGATAACCACGTGATCAGTGCAGGATCAGTCACGTGATACGTGTGTGATCAGCCACCTTATCAGTGCATGATGAGTCAGGTGATCAGTGCAGGATTAATTACGTGATCAGTGCATGATCAGTCACGTGACCAGTACATGGTTGCTACGTGATCATTGCATGATCAGCCAAGTGATCAGTGCAAGATAGCTACGTGATCAGTGCATGATCAGCCACGTCATCAGTGCATGATAGCCACGTGAGCAGTGCATACAATCACGTGATCAGTACATGATCAGTCATGGGAACAGTGCATGATCATTTACGTGATCAGTGCATGATCAGTCACGTGACCAGTATATGGTAGCTACGTGATCATTGCATGACCAGCCACGTGAGCAGTGCATGATAGCCACGTGATGTGTGCATGATCAGTCACGTGATCAGTGCATGATCAGCCACGTGATCAGTGCATGACCAGTCACGTGATTAGTGCATGATCAGCCACGTGATCAGTGCATGATCAATTACGTGATCAGTGCATGATCAGTCACGTGACCAGTACATGGTAGCTACGTGATCATTGCATAATCAGCCACGTGATCAGTGCATGATCAGTCACGTGATCAGTGTATGATCAGCCACGTGATCAGTGCATGATCAATTACGTGATCAGTCCATGATAGTCACGTGACCAGTACATGGTAGCTATGTGATCATTGCATGATCAGCCATGTGAACCATGCATGATAAGTCACCTGATCAGTGTATGATCAATTACGTGATCAGTGCATGATCACTCACATGACCAGTACATGGTAGCTACGTGATCATTGCATGATCAGCCACGTGAGCAGTGCATGATAGCCGTGTGATCACTGCATGATCTGTGACATGATCAGTGTATGTTTATCCACGTGATCAGTGCATGGGCAGTCAGGTGATCAGTGCATGATACAGACGTGATCAGTGCAAGATCAGTCTCGTGATCAGTGTATGATCAACCACGTGATCAGTGCACGATAGCCAGGTAATGAGTGCACGATAGCCAGATGATCAGGGCATTATCAGTCACGTGATCAGTGTATGATCAGCCAAGTAATCAGTGCATGATTGCCAACTCATCAGTGCATGATCAGTCACGTGATCAGTGCATGGTCAGTCACGTGATCAGTGCATGATCAGTCACGTGATCAGTGCATGATAGCCACGTGATCAGTGCATGATCAGTTACGTGAGCAGTCTATGATCAGCCACGTGATCAGTGCATGATATCCAAGTGATCAATGCATGATCAATCACGTGATAAGTGTATGATCAGCCACGTGAACAGTGCATGCTCAGTCACGTGATCAGGGCCTGCTGAGCTGCGTGATTACTGTCTGCTCATCTGCTTGACAATTGCCAGCTGAGCTGCACGATTCCTGCCTGTCATCTGCTTGACAATTGCCAGCTGTGCTGCGTAATTCCTGCCTGCTCAGCTGCTTGATTATTGCCAGCTGAGCAGCATGATTCCTCACAGCTGAGTTCCATGATTATTGCCTGCTGACTGTATGATTCGTGCCTACTCAGCTCTTTGTTTATTGCCTCCAGAGGCACATGATCAGTGTATGATAGCAAACATGATCAGCGCATGATCAGTCACATGATCAGCGCCATTAAGTCACGTGATCACTACATGATAGTCATGTGATCAGTCCATGCTCAGTCACGGTATCAGTGCACGATCAGCCACGTGATCAGTGCATGATCTTTCACATGATTAGTGTATGATCATCCACGTGATCAGTGCATGGGCAGTCATGTGATCAGTGCATGATATAGACGTGATCAGTGCATGATAGCAACGAGATCAGTGCATGATCAGTCACGTGATCAGTGCATGATCAGTCACGTGAACAGTGCATGATAAGTCACCTGATCAGTGAATGATCAATTACGTGATCAGTGCATGATCAGTCACCTGATGGGTGTATGATCATTCACGTGACCTGTACATGGTAGCTACATGATCATTGCATGATCAGCCACGTGAGTAGTGCACGATAGCCACGTGATCACTGCATGATCAGTCACGTGATCAGTGCATGATCAGTAACCTGATGGGTGTATGATCATTCACATGACCGGTACATGGTAGCTATAAGATCAGTGTATGACCAGCCATGTGATAAGTGCATGATAGCCACGTGATCAGTGCATGATCAGCCAAGTGATCAGTGCATGATCAGTCAAGTGATCAGTGCATGATCAGCCACATGATCAGTGCATGATCAA
Source organism: Bos taurus (assembly GCF_002263795.3). Lineage (NCBI taxonomy): Eukaryota > Metazoa > Chordata > Mammalia > Artiodactyla > Bovidae > Bos > Bos taurus. Next base: position 42,009 of record NW_020190803.1, on the reverse strand, counting down.
TTACGTCATCAGTGCATGATCAGTCACGTGACCAGTACATGGTAGCTGCGTGATCAGTGTATGACCAGCAAGTGATCAGTGCATGATAGCCACGTGATCAGTGCATGATCAGTCACGTGATCAGTGCATGATCAGCCACATGATCAGTGCATGATCAATTACGTCATCAGTGCATGATCAGTCACGTGACAAGTACATGGTAGCTGCGTGATCATTGCATGATCAGCCAAGTAGCAGTGCATGATAGCCACATGATCAGTGCATGATCAGTCACGTGATCAGTGGATGATTAATTACGTGATCAGTGCATGATCAGTCACGTGACCAGTACATGGTAGCTACGTGATCATTGCATGATCAGCCACGTGATCAGTGCATGATAGCCACGTGATCAGTGCATGATCAATCACGTGATCAGTGTATGATCAGCCACGTGAACAGTGCATGCTCAGTCACGTGATCAGGGCCTGCTGAGCTGCGTGATTACTGTCTGCTCATCTGCTTGACAATTGCCATTTGAGCTGCACGATTCCTGCCTGTCATCTGCTTGACAATTGCCAGCTGTGCTGCGTAATTCCTGCCTGCTCAACTGCTTGATTATTGCCAGCTGAGCAGCATGATTCCTCACACCTGAGTTCCAAGATTATTGCCTGCTGACTGTTTGATTCGTGCCTACTCAGCTCTTTGTTTATTGCCTCCAGAGGCACATGATCAGTGTATGATAACAAACATGATCAGCGCATGATCAGTCACATGATCAGAGCCATTAAGTCACGTGATCACTACATGATAGTCATGTGATCAGTCCATGCTCAGTCACGGTATCAGTGCATGATCAACCACGTGATCAGTGCACGATAGCCAGGTAATGAGTGCATGATAGCCAGATGATCAGTGCATTATCAGTCACGTGATCAGTGTATGATCAGCCAAGTAATCAGTGCATGATAGCCAACTGATCAGTAGATGATCAGTCACGTGATCAGTGCATGGTCAGTCACGTGATCATTGCATGATCAGCCACGTGAATAGTGCATGATCAATAATGTGATCAGTGCATGATCAGTCACGTGATCAGTACATGATCAGTCACGTGAACAGTGCATGATCAGTCATGTGATCAGTGTATGACCAGCCAAGTGATCAGTGCATGATAGCCACGTGATCAGTGCATGATCAGTCACGTGACCAGTGCATGATCAGTCACGTGATCAGTGTATGATCAGCCACGTGATCAGTGTATGATCAACCAAATGATCAGTGAATGATCAATTACGTGATCAGTGCATGATCAGCCACGTGATCAGTGAATGATCAGTCACGTGATCAGTGCATGGTCAGTCACGTGATCAGTGCATGATCATCCACGTGATCAGTGCATGTGGAGTCATGTAGACAATGCATGATAGTGCCGTGATCAGTGCACGATCAGTCCCGTGATGAGTGTATGATCAGCCAAGTGATCAGTGCAAGATAGCTATGTGATCAGTGCATGATCAGCCACGTCATCAGTGCATGATAGCCACGTGTGCAGTGCATACAATTACGTGATCAGTGCATGCGCAATCACGTGATCAGTGCATGAGAGCCACGTGATCAGTGCATGATTATTCACGTGATAGGAGTGTGATCAGCCACGTGAACAGTGCATGCTCAGTCACGTGATCAGGGCCTGCTGAGCTGCGTGATTACTGTCTGCTCATCTGCTTGACAATTGCCAGCTGAGCTGTACGATTTCGGCCTGTCATCTCCTTGACAATTGCCACCTGTGCTGCATAAGTCCTGCCTGCTCATCTACTTCATTATTGCCAGCTGAGCAGCATGATTTCTCAAAGCTGAGTTCCATGATTATAGCCTGCTGACTGATTCCTGCCTACTCAGCTATTTGTTCATTGCCTGCAGATGCACATGATCAGTGTGTGACACCAAACATGATCAGCACATGATCAGTCACATGATGAATGCATGATAAGCCAGGTGATCAGTGCATGATCAATTCCGTGATCAGTGCATGATCAGTCATGTGACCAGTACATGGTAGCTGCGTGATCATTGCATGATCAGCCACGTGAGCAGTGCATGATAGCCACGTGATCAGTGCATGATCAGTGACGTGATCAGTGCATGATCAGTCACGTGTTCAGTGCATGATCAGCCACGTGATCAGTGCATGATCAATTACGTGATCAGTGCATGGTCACTCAAGGGACCAGTACATGGTAGCTACATGATCATTGCATGATCAGCCACGTGATCAGTGCATGATCAATTACGTGATCAGTGCATGATCAGTTACGTGAGCAGTGTATGATCAGCCATGTGATCAGTGCATGGTCAGACACGTGAACAGTGTATGATCAGCCACGTGATCAGTGCATGATATCCAAGTGATCAGTGCATGATCAATCACGTGATCAGTGTATGATCAGCCAAGTGAACAGTGCATGCTCAGTCACGTGATCAGGGCCTGCTGAGCTGCGTGATTCCTGTCTGCTCATCTGCTTGACAATTGCCAGCTGAGCTGCCTGATTCCTGCCTGTCATCTGCTTGACAATTGCCAGCTGTGCTGTGTAATTCCTGCCTGCTCAGCTGCTTGATTATTGCCAGCTGAGCAGCATGATTCCTCACAGCTGAGTTCCATGATTTTTGCCTGCTGACTGTTTGATTCGTGAATACTCAGCTCTTTGTTTATTGCCTCCAGAGGCACATGATCAGTGTATGATAGCAAACATGATCAGTGCATGATCAGTCACGTGATCAGGGCCTGCTGAGCTGCGTGATTACTGTCTGCTCATCTGCTTGACAATTTCCAGCTGAGCTGCACGATTCCTGCCTGTCATCTCCTTGACAATTGCCACCTGTGCTGCGTAATTCCTGCCTGCTCATCTACTTGATTATTGCCAGCTGAGCAGCATGATTTCTCAGAGCTGAGTTCCATGATTATAGCCTGCTGACTGATTCCTGCCTACTCAGCTCTTTGTTCATTGCCTCCAGATGCACATGATCAGTGTGTGACACCAAACATGATCAGCACATGATCAGTCACATGATGAATGCATGATAAGCCAGGTGATCAGTGCATGATCAGTCATGTAACCAGTACATGGTAGCTGCGTGATCACTGCATGATCAGCCACGTGAGCAGTGCATGATAGCCACGTGATCAGTGATTGATCAGTCACGTGATCAGTGCATGATCAGTCACGTGTTCAGTGCATGATCAGCCACGTGATCAGTGCATGATCAATTACGTGATCAGTGCATGATCAGTTACGTGAGCAGTGTATGATCAGCCACGTGAGAAGTGCATGGTCAGACCCGTGAACACTGTATGATTAGCCACGTGATCAGTGCATGATATCCAAGTGATCAGTGCATGATCAATCACGTGATCAGTGCATGATCAGCCACATGAGCAGTGCATGATCAGTCACGTGACCAGTACATGGTAGCTGCGTGATCAGTGTATGACCAGCCAAGTGATCAGTGCATGATAGCCACGTGATCAGTGCATGATTAGTCACGTGATCAGTGCATGATTAGTCACGTGATCAGTGCATGATCAGCCACATGATCAGTGCATGATCAGTCACGTGACCAGTACATGGTAGCTGCGTGATCATTTCATGATCAGCCACGTTAGCAGTGCATGATACCCACGTGATCAGTGCATGATCAATTACGTGATCAGTGCAAGATCAGTCACGAGACCAGTACATGGTAGCTACGTGATCATTGCATGATCAGCCACGTGATCAGTGCATGATAGCCACGTGATCAGTGCATGATAGCCACGTGATCAGTGTATGATAACCACGTGATCAGTGCAGGATCAGTCACGTGATACGTGTGTGATCAGCCACCTTATCAGTGCATGATGAGTCAGGTGATCAGTGCAGGATTAATTACGTGATCAGTGCATGATCAGTCACGTGACCAGTACATGGTTGCTACGTGATCATTGCATGATCAGCCAAGTGATCAGTGCAAGATAGCTACGTGATCAGTGCATGATCAGCCACGTCATCAGTGCATGATAGCCACGTGAGCAGTGCATACAATCACGTGATCAGTACATGATCAGTCATGGGAACAGTGCATGATCATTTACGTGATCAGTGCATGATCAGTCACGTGACCAGTATATGGTAGCTACGTGATCATTGCATGACCAGCCACGTGAGCAGTGCATGATAGCCACGTGATGTGTGCATGATCAGTCACGTGATCAGTGCATGATCAGCCACGTGATCAGTGCATGACCAGTCACGTGATTAGTGCATGATCAGCCACGTGATCAGTGCATGATCAATTACGTGATCAGTGCATGATCAGTCACGTGACCAGTACATGGTAGCTACGTGATCATTGCATAATCAGCCACGTGATCAGTGCATGATCAGTCACGTGATCAGTGTATGATCAGCCACGTGATCAGTGCATGATCAATTACGTGATCAGTCCATGATAGTCACGTGACCAGTACATGGTAGCTATGTGATCATTGCATGATCAGCCATGTGAACCATGCATGATAAGTCACCTGATCAGTGTATGATCAATTACGTGATCAGTGCATGATCACTCACATGACCAGTACATGGTAGCTACGTGATCATTGCATGATCAGCCACGTGAGCAGTGCATGATAGCCGTGTGATCACTGCATGATCTGTGACATGATCAGTGTATGTTTATCCACGTGATCAGTGCATGGGCAGTCAGGTGATCAGTGCATGATACAGACGTGATCAGTGCAAGATCAGTCTCGTGATCAGTGTATGATCAACCACGTGATCAGTGCACGATAGCCAGGTAATGAGTGCACGATAGCCAGATGATCAGGGCATTATCAGTCACGTGATCAGTGTATGATCAGCCAAGTAATCAGTGCATGATTGCCAACTCATCAGTGCATGATCAGTCACGTGATCAGTGCATGGTCAGTCACGTGATCAGTGCATGATCAGTCACGTGATCAGTGCATGATAGCCACGTGATCAGTGCATGATCAGTTACGTGAGCAGTCTATGATCAGCCACGTGATCAGTGCATGATATCCAAGTGATCAATGCATGATCAATCACGTGATAAGTGTATGATCAGCCACGTGAACAGTGCATGCTCAGTCACGTGATCAGGGCCTGCTGAGCTGCGTGATTACTGTCTGCTCATCTGCTTGACAATTGCCAGCTGAGCTGCACGATTCCTGCCTGTCATCTGCTTGACAATTGCCAGCTGTGCTGCGTAATTCCTGCCTGCTCAGCTGCTTGATTATTGCCAGCTGAGCAGCATGATTCCTCACAGCTGAGTTCCATGATTATTGCCTGCTGACTGTATGATTCGTGCCTACTCAGCTCTTTGTTTATTGCCTCCAGAGGCACATGATCAGTGTATGATAGCAAACATGATCAGCGCATGATAAGTCACATGATCAGCGCCATTAAGTCACGTGATCACTACATGATAGTCATGTGATCAGTCCATGCTCAGTCACGGTATCAGTGCACGATCAGCCACGTGATCAGTGCATGATCTTTCACATGATTAGTGTATGATCATCCACGTGATCAGTGCATGGGCAGTCATGTGATCAGTGCATGATATAGACGTGATCAGTGCATGATAGCAACGAGATCAGTGCATGATCAGTCACGTGATCAGTGCATGATCAGTCACGTGAACAGTGCATGATAAGTCACCTGATCAGTGAATGATCAATTACGTGATCAGTGCATGATCAGTCACCTGATGGGTGTATGATCATTCACGTGACCTGTACATGGTAGCTACATGATCATTGCATGATCAGCCACGTGAGTAGTGCACGATAGGCACGTGATCACTGCATGATCAGTCACGTGATCAGTGCATGATCAGTAACCTGATGGGTGTATGATCATTCACATGACCGGTACATGGTAGCTATAAGATCAGTGTATGACCAGCCATGTGATAAGTGCATGATAGCCACGTGATCAGTGCATGATCAGCCAAGTGATCAGTGCATGATCAGTCAAGTGATCAGTGCATGATCAGCCACATGATCAGTGCATGATCAATTACGTCATCAGTGCATGATCAGTCACGTGACCAGTACATGGTAGCTGCGTGATCAGTGTATGACCAGCAAGTGATCAGTGCATGATAGCCACGTGATCAGTGCATGATCAGTCACGTGATCAGTGCATGATCAGCCACATGATCAGTGCATGATCAATTACGTCATCAGTGCATGATCAGTCACGTGACAAGTACATGGTAGCTGCGTGATCATTGCATGATCAGCCAAGTAGCAGTGCATGATAGCCACATGATCAGTGCATGATCAGTCACGTGATCAGTGGATGATTAATTACGTGATCAGTGCATGATCAGTCACGTGACCAGTACATGGTAGCTACGTGATCATTGCATGATCAGCCACGTGATCAGTGCATGATAGCCACGTGATCAGTGCATGATCAATCACGTGATCAGTGTATGATCAGCCACGTGAACAGTGCATGCTCAGTCACGTGATCAGGGCCTGCTGAGCTGCGTGATTACTGTCTGCTCATCTGCTTGACAATTGCCATTTGAGCTGCACGATTCCTGCCTGTCATCTGCTTGACAATTGCCAGCTGTGCTGCGTAATTCCTGCCTGCTCAACTGCTTGATTATTGCCAGCTGAGCAGCATGATTCCTCACACCTGAGTTCCAAGATTATTGCCTGCTGACTGTTTGATTCGTGCCTACTCAGCTCTTTGTTTATTGCCTCCAGAGGCACATGATCAGTGTATGATAACAAACATGATCAGCGCATGATCAGTCACATGATCAGAGCCATTAAGTCACGTGATCACTACATGATAGTCATGTGATCAGTCCATGCTCAGTCACGGTATCAGTGCATGATCAACCACGTGATCAGTGCACGATAGCCAGGTAATGAGTGCATGATAGCCAGATGATCAGTGCATTATCAGTCACGTGATCAGTGTATGATCAGCCAAGTAATCAGTGCATGATAGCCAACTGATCAGTAGATGATCAGTCACGTGATCAGTGCATGGTCAGTCACGTGATCATTGCATGATCAGCCACGTGAATAGTGCATGATCAATAATGTGATCAGTGCATGATCAGTCACGTGATCAGTGCATGATAGCCACGTGATCAGTGCATGATAGCCACGTGATCAGTGTATGATAACCACGTGATCAGTGCAGGATCAGTCACGTGATACGTGTGTGATCAGCCACCTTATCAGTGCATGATGAGTCAGGTGATCAGTGCAGGATTAATTACGTGATCAGTGCATGATCAGTCACGTGACCAGTACATGGTTGCTACGTGATCATTGCATGATCAGCCAAGTGATCAGTGCAAGATAGCTACGTGATCAGTGCATGATCAGCCACGTCATCAGTGCATGATAGCCACGTGAGCAGTGCATACAATCACGTGATCAGTACATGATCAGTCATGGGAACAGTGCATGATCATTTACGTGATCAGTGCATGATCAGTCACGTGACCAGTATATGGTAGCTACGTGATCATTGCATGACCAGCCACGTGAGCAGTGCATGATAGCCACGTGATGTGTGCATGATCAGTCACGTGATCAGTGCATGATCAGCCACGTGATCAGTGCATGACCAGTCACGTGATTAGTGCATGATCAGCCACGTGATCAGTGCATGATCAATTACGTGATCAGTGCATGATCAGTCACGTGACCAGTACATGGTAGCTACGTGATCATTGCATAATCAGCCACGTGATCAGTGCATGATCAGTCACGTGATCAGTGTATGATCAGCCACGTGATCAGTGCATGATCAATTACGTGATCAGTCCATGATAGTCACGTGACCAGTACATGGTAGCTATGTGATCATTGCATGATCAGCCATGTGAACCATGCATGATAAGTCACCTGATCAGTGTATGATCAATTACGTGATCAGTGCATGATCACTCACATGACCAGTACATGGTAGCTACGTGATCATTGCATGATCAGCCACGTGAGCAGTGCATGATAGCCGTGTGATCACTGCATGATCTGTGACATGATCAGTGTATGTTTATCCACGTGATCAGTGCATGGGCAGTCAGGTGATCAGTGCATGATACAGACGTGATCAGTGCAAGATCAGTCTCGTGATCAGTGTATGATCAACCACGTGATCAGTGCACGATAGCCAGGTAATGAGTGCACGATAGCCAGATGATCAGGGCATTATCAGTCACGTGATCAGTGTATGATCAGCCAAGTAATCAGTGCATGATTGCCAACTCATCAGTGCATGATCAGTCACGTGATCAGTGCATGGTCAGTCACGTGATCAGTGCATGATCAGTCACGTGATCAGTGCATGATAGCCACGTGATCAGTGCATGATCAGTTACGTGAGCAGTCTATGATCAGCCACGTGATCAGTGCATGATATCCAAGTGATCAATGCATGATCAATCACGTGATAAGTGTATGATCAGCCACGTGAACAGTGCATGCTCAGTCACGTGATCAGGGCCTGCTGAGCTGCGTGATTACTGTCTGCTCATCTGCTTGACAATTGCCAGCTGAGCTGCACGATTCCTGCCTGTCATCTGCTTGACAATTGCCAGCTGTGCTGCGTAATTCCTGCCTGCTCAGCTGCTTGATTATTGCCAGCTGAGCAGCATGATTCCTCACAGCTGAGTTCCATGATTATTGCCTGCTGACTGTATGATTCGTGCCTACTCAGCTCTTTGTTTATTGCCTCCAGAGGCACATGATCAGTGTATGATAGCAAACATGATCAGCGCATGATCAGTCACATGATCAGCGCCATTAAGTCACGTGATCACTACATGATAGTCATGTGATCAGTCCATGCTCAGTCACGGTATCAGTGCACGATCAGCCACGTGATCAGTGCATGATCTTTCACATGATTAGTGTATGATCATCCACGTGATCAGTGCATGGGCAGTCATGTGATCAGTGCATGATATAGACGTGATCAGTGCATGATAGCAACGAGATCAGTGCATGATCAGTCACGTGATCAGTGCATGATCAGTCACGTGAACAGTGCATGATAAGTCACCTGATCAGTGAATGATCAATTACGTGATCAGTGCATGATCAGTCACCTGATGGGTGTATGATCATTCACGTGACCTGTACATGGTAGCTACATGATCATTGCATGATCAGCCACGTGAGTAGTGCACGATAGCCACGTGATCACTGCATGATCAGTCACGTGATCAGTGCATGATCAGTAACCTGATGGGTGTATGATCATTCACATGACCGGTACATGGTAGCTATAAGATCAGTGTATGACCAGCCATGTGATAAGTGCATGATAGCCACGTGATCAGTGCATGATCAGCCAAGTGATCAGTGCATGATCAGTCAAGTGATCAGTGCATGATCAGCCACATGATCAGTGCATGATCAATTACGTCATCAGTGCATGATCAGTCACGTGACCAGTACATGGTAGCTGCGTGATCAGTGTATGACCAGCAAGTGATCAGTGCATGATAGCCACGTGATCAGTGCATGATCAGTCACGTGATCAGTGCATGATCAGCCACATGATCAGTGCATGATCAATTACGTCATCAGTGCATGATCAGTCACGTGACAAGTACATGGTAGCTGCGTGATCATTGCATGATCAGCCAAGTAGCAGTGCATGATAGCCACATGATCAGTGCATGATCAGTCACGTGATCAGTGGATGATTAATTACGTGATCAGTGCATGATCAGTCACGTGACCAGTACATGGTAGCTACGTGATCATTGCATGATCAGCCACGTGATCAGTGCATGATAGCCACGTGATCAGTGCATGATCAATCACGTGATCAGTGTATGATCAGCCACGTGAACAGTGCATGCTCAGTCACGTGATCAGGGCCTGCTGAGCTGCGTGATTACTGTCTGCTCATCTGCTTGACAATTGCCATTTGAGCTGCACGATTCCTGCCTGTCATCTGCTTGACAATTGCCAGCTGTGCTGCATAATTCCTGCCTGCTCAACTGCTTGATTATTGCCAGCTGAGCAGCATGATTCCTCACACCTGAGTTCCAAGATTATTGCCTGCTGACTGTTTGATTCGTGCCTACTCAGCTCTTTGTTTATTGCCTCCAGAGGCACATGATCAGTGTATGATAACAAACATGATCAGCGCATGATCAGTCACATGATCAGAGCCATTAAGTCACGTGATCACTACATGATAGTCATGTGATCAGTCCATGCTCAGTCACGGTATCAGTGCATGATCAACCACGTGATCAGTGCACGATAGCCAGGTAATGAGTGCATGATAGCCAGATGATCAGTGCATTATCAGTCACGTGATCAGTGTATGATCAGCCAAGTAATCAGTGCATGATAGCCAACTGATCAGTAGATGATCAGTCACGTGATCAGTGCATGGTCAGTCACGTGATCATTGCATGATCAGCCACGTGAATAGTGCATGATCAATAATGTGATCAGTGCATGATCAGTCACGTGATCAGTACATGATCAGTCACGTGAACAGTGCATGATCAGTCATGTGATCAGTGTATGACCAGCCAAGTGATCAGTGCATGATAGCCACGTGATCAGTGCATGATCAGTCACGTGACCAGTGCATGATCAGTCACGTGATCAGTGTATGATCAGCCACGTGATCAGTGTATGATCAACCAAATGATCAGTGAATGATCAATTACGTGATCAGTGCATGATCAGCCACGTGATCAGTGAATGATCAGTCACGTGATCAGTGCATGGTCAGTCACGTGATCAGTGCATGATCATCCACGTGATCAGTGCATGTGGAGTCATGTAGACAATGCATGATAGTGCCGTGATCAGTGCACGATCAGTCCCGTGATGAGTGTATGATCAGCCAAGTGATCAGTGCAAGATAGCTATGTGATCAGTGCATGATCAGCCACGTCATCAGTGCATGATAGCCACGTGTGCAGTGCATACAATTACGTGATCAGTGCATGCGCAATCACGTGATCAGTGCATGAGAGCCACGTGATCAGTGCATGATTATTCACGTGATAGGAGTGTGATCAGCCACGTGAACAGTGCATGCTCAGTCACGTGATCAGGGCCTGCTGAGCTGCGTGATTACTGTCTGCTCATCTGCTTGACAATTGCCAGCTGAGCTGTACGATTTCGGCCTGTCATCTCCTTGACAATTGCCACCTGTGCTGCATAAGTCCTGCCTGCTCATCTACTTCATTATTGCCAGCTGAGCAGCATGATTTCTCAAAGCTGAGTTCCATGATTATAGCCTGCTGACTGATTCCTGCCTACTCAGCTATTTGTTCATTGCCTGCAGATGCACATGATCAGTGTGTGACACCAAACATGATCAGCACATGATCAGTCACATGATGAATGCATGATAAGCCAGGTGATCAGTGCATGATCAATTCCGTGATCAGTGCATGATCAGTCATGTGACCAGTACATGGTAGCTGCGTGATCATTGCATGATCAGCCACGTGAGCAGTGCATGATAGCCACGTGATCAGTGCATGATCAGTGACGTGATCAGTGCATGATCAGTCACGTGTTCAGTGCATGATCAGCCACGTGATCAGTGCATGATCAATTACGTGATCAGTGCATGGTCACTCAAGGGACCAGTACATGGTAGCTACATGATCATTGCATGATCAGCCACGTGATCAGTGCATGATCAATTACGTGATCAGTGCATGATCAGTTACGTGAGCAGTGTATGATCAGCCATGTGATCAGTGCATGGTCAGACACGTGAACAGTGTATGATCAGCCACGTGATCAGTGCATGATATCCAAGTGATCAGTGCATGATCAATCACGTGATCAGTGTATGATCAGCCAAGTGAACAGTGCATGCTCAGTCACGTGATCAGGGCCTGCTGAGCTGCGTGATTCCTGTCTGCTCATCTGCTTGACAATTGCCAGCTGAGCTGCCTGATTCCTGCCTGTCATCTGCTTGACAATTGCCAGCTGTGCTGTGTAATTCCTGCCTGCTCAGCTGCTTGATTATTGCCAGCTGAGCAGCATGATTCCTCACAGCTGAGTTCCATGATTTTTGCCTGCTGACTGTTTGATTCGTGAATACTCAGCTCTTTGTTTATTGCCTCCAGAGGCACATGATCAGTGTATGATAGCAAACATGATCAGTGCATGATCAGTCACGTGATCAGGGCCTGCTGAGCTGCGTGATTACTGTCTGCTCATCTGCTTGACAATTTCCAGCTGAGCTGCACGATTCCTGCCTGTCATCTCCTTGACAATTGCCACCTGTGCTGCGTAATTCCTGCCTGCTCATCTACTTGATTATTGCCAGCTGAGCAGCATGATTTCTCAGAGCTGAGTTCCATGATTATAGCCTGCTGACTGATTCCTGCCTACTCAGCTCTTTGTTCATTGCCTCCAGATGCACATGATCAGTGTGTGACACCAAACATGATCAGCACATGATCAGTCACATGATGAATGCATGATAAGCCAGGTGATCAGTGCATGATCAGTCATGTAACCAGTACATGGTAGCTGCGTGATCACTGCATGATCAGCCACGTGAGCAGTGCATGATAGCCACGTGATCAGTGATTGATCAGTCACGTGATCAGTGCATGATCAGTCACGTGTTCAGTGCATGATCAGCCACGTGATCAGTGCATGATCAATTACGTGATCAGTGCATGATCAGTTACGTGAGCAGTGTATGATCAGCCACGTGAGAAGTGCATGGTCAGACCCGTGAACACTGTATGATTAGCCACGTGATCAGTGCATGATATCCAAGTGATCAGTGCATGATCAATCACGTGATCAGTGCATGATCAGCCACATGATCAGTGCATGATCAGTCGCGTGACCAGTACATGGTAGCTGCGTGATCAGTGTATGACCAGCCAAGTGATCAGTGCATGATAGCCACGTGATCAGTGCATGATTAGTCACGTGATCAGTGCATGATTAGTCACGTGATCAGTGCATGATCAGCCACATGATCAGTGCATGATCAGTCACGTGACCAGTACATGGTAGCTGCGTGATCATTTCATGATCAGCCACGTTAGCAGTGCATGATACCCACGTGATCAGTGCATGATCAATTACGTGATCAGTGCAAGATCAGTCACGAGACCAGTACATGGTAGCTACGTGATCATTGCATGATCAGCCACGTGATCAGTGCATGATAGCCACGTGATCAGTGCATGATAGCCACGTGATCAGTGTATGATAACCACGTGATCAGTGCAGGATCAGTCACGTGATACGTGTGTGATCAGCCACCTTATCAGTGCATGATGAGTCAGGTGATCAGTGCAGGATTAATTACGTGATCAGTGCATGATCAGTCACGTGACCAGTACATGGTTGCTACGTGATCATTGCATGATCAGCCAAGTGATCAGTGCAAGATAGCTACGTGATCAGTGCATGATCAGCCACGTCATCAGTGCATGATAGCCACGTGAGCAGTGCATACAATCACGTGAACAGTACATGATCAGTCATGGGAACAGTGCATGATCATTTACGTGATCAGTGCATGATCAGTCACGTGACCAGTATATGGTAGCTACGTGATCATTGCATGACCAGCCACGTGAGCAGTGCATGATAGCCACGTGATGTGTGCATGATCAGTCACGTGATCAGTGCATGATCAGCCACGTGATCAGTGCATGACCAGTCACGTGATTAGTGCATGATCAGCCACGTGATCAGTGCATGATCAATTACGTGATCAGTGCATGATCAGTCACGTGACCAGTACATAGTAGCTACGTGATCATTGCATAATCAGCCACGTGATCAGTGCATAATCAGTCACGTGATCAGTGTATGATCAGCCACGTGATCAGTGCATGATCAATTACGTGATCAGTCCATGATAGTCACGTGACCAGTACATGGTAGCTATGTGATCATTGCATGATCAGCCATGTGAACCATGCATGATAAGTCACCTGATCAGTGTATGATCAATTACGTGATCAGTGCATGATCACTCACATGACCAGTACATGGTAGCTACGTGATCATTGCTTGATCAGCACGTGAGCAGTGCATGATAGCCGTGTGATCACTGCATGATCTGTGACATGATCAGTGTATGTTTATCCACGTGATCAGTGCATGGGCAGTCAGGTGATCAGTGCATGATACAGACGTGATCAGTGCAAGATCAGTCTCGTGATCAGTGTATGATCAACCACGTGATCAGTGCACGATAGCCAGGTAATGAGTGCACGATAGCCAGATGATCAGGGCATTATCAGTCACGTGATCAGTGTATGATCAGCCAAGTAATCAGTGCATGATTGCCAACTCATCAGTGCATGATCAGTCACGTGATCAGTGCATGGTCAGTCACGTGATCAGTGCATGATCAGTCACGTGATCAGTGCATGATAGCCACGTGATCAGTGCATGATCAGTTACGTGAGCAGTCTATGATCAGCCACGTGATCAGTGCATGATATCCAAGTGATCAATGCATGATCAATCACGTGATAAGTGTATGATCAGCCACGTGAACAGTGCATGCTCAGTCACGTGATCAGGGCCTGCTGAGCTGCGTGATTACTGTCTGCTCATCTGCTTGACAATTGCCAGCTGAGCTGCACGATTCCTGCCTGTCATCTGCTTGACAATTGCCAGCTGTGCTGCGTAATTCCTGCCTGCTCAGCTGCTTGATTATTGCCAGCTGAGCAGCATGATTCCTCACAGCTGAGTTCCATGATTATTGCCTGCTGACTGTATGATTCGTGCCTACTCAGCTCTTTGTTTATTGCCTCCAGAGGCACATGATCAGTGCATGATCAGTCACCTGATGGGTGTATGATCATTCACGTGACCTGTACATGGTAGCTACATGATCATTGCATGATCAGCCACGTGAGTAGTGCACGATAGCCACGTGATCACTGCATGATCAGTCACGTGATCAGTGCATGATCAGTAACCTGATGGGTGTATGATCATTCACATGACCGGTACATGGTAGCTATAAGATCAGTGTATGACCAGCCATGTGATAAGTGCATGATAGCCACGTGATCAGTGCATGATCAGCCAAGTGATCAGTGCATGATCAGTCACGTGATCAGTGCATGATCAGCCACATGATCAGTGCATGATCAATTACGTCATCAGTGCATGATCAGTCACGTGACCAGTACATGGTAGCTGCGTGATCATTGCATGATCAGCCAAGTAGCAGTGCATGATAGCCACATGATCAGTGCATGATCAGTCACGTGATCAGTGGATGATTAATTACGTGATCAGTGCATGATCAGTCACGTGACCAGTACATGGTAGCTACGTGATCATTGCATGATCAGCCACGTGATCAGTGCATGATAGCCACGTGATCAGTGCATGATCAATCACGTGATCAGTGTATGATCAGCCACGTGAACAGTGCATGCTCAGTCACGTGATCAGGGCCTGCTGAGCTGCGTGATTACTGTCTGCTCATCTGCTTGACAATTGCCATTTGAGCTGCACGATTCCTGCCTGTCATCTGCTTGACAATTGCCAGCTGTGCTGCGTAATTCCTGCCTGCTCAACTGCTTGATTATTGCCAGCTGAGCAGCATGATTCCTCACACCTGAGTTCCATGATTATTGCCTGCTGACTGTTTGATTCGTGCCTACTCAGCTCTTTGTTTATTGCCTCCAGAGGCACATGATCAGTGTATGATAACAAACATGATCAGCGCATGATCAGTCACATGATCAGAGCCATTAAGTCACGTGATCACTACATGATAGTCATGTGATCAGTCCATGCTCAGTCACGGTATCAGTGCATGATCAACCACGTGATCAGTGCACGATAGCCAGGTAATGAGTGCATGATAGCCAGATGATCAGTGCATTATCAGTCACGTGATCAGTGTATGATCAGCCAAGTAATCAGTGCATGATAGCCAACTGATCAGTAGATGATCAGTCACGTGATCAGTGCATGGTCAGTCACGTGATCATTGCATGATCAGCCACGTGAATAGTGCATGATCAATAATGTGATCAGTTCATGATCAGTCACGTGATCAGTACATGATCAGTCACGTGAACAGTGCATGATCAGTCATGTGATCAGTGTATGACCAGCCAAGTGATCAGTGCATGATAGCCACGTGATCAGTGCATGATCAGTCACGTGACCAGTGCATGATCAGTCACGTGATCAGTGTATGATCAGCCACGTGATCAGTGTATGATCAACCAAATGATCAGTGAATGATCAATTACGTGATCAGTGCATGATCAGCCACGTGATCAGTGAATGATCAGTCACGTGATCAGTGCATGGTCAGTCACGTGATCAGTGCATGATCATCCACGTGATCAGTGCATGTGGAGTCATGTAGACAATGCATGATAGTGCCGTGATCAGTGCACGATCAGTCCCGTGATGAGTGTATGATCAGCCAAGTGATCAGTGCAAGATAGCTATGTGATCAGTGCATGATCAGCCACGTCATCAGTGCATGATAGCCACGTGTGCAGTGCATACAATTACGTGATCAGTGCATGCGCAATCACGTGATCAGTGCATGAGAGCCACGTGATCAGTGCATGATTATTCACGTGATAGGAGTGTGATCAGCCACGTGAACAGTGCATGCTCAGTCACGTGATCAGGGCCTGCTGAGCTGCGTGATTACTGTCTGCTCATCTGCTTGACAATTGCCAGCTGAGCTGTACGATTTCGGCCTGTCATCTCCTTGACAATTGCCACCTGTGCTGCATAAGTCCTGCCTGCTCATCTACTTCATTATTGCCAGCTGAGCAGCATGATTTCTCAAAGCTGAGTTCCATGATTATAGCCTGCTGACTGATTCCTGCCTACTCAGCTATTTGTTCATTGCCTGCAGATGCACATGATCAGTGTGTGACACCAAACATGATCAGCACATGATCAGTCACATGATGAATGCATGATAAGCCAGGTGATCAGTGCATGATCAATTACGTGATCAGTGCATGATCAGTCATGTGACCAGTACATGGTAGCTGCGTGATCATTGCATGATCAGCCACGTGAGCAGTGCATGATAGCCACGTGATCAGTGCATGATCAGTCACGTGATCAGTGCATGATCAATCACGTGTTCAGTGCATGATCAGCCACGTGATCAGTGCATGATCAATTACGTGATCAGTGCATGGTCACTCAAGGGACCAGTACATGGTAGCTACATGATCATTGCATGATCAGCCACGTGATCAGTGCATGATCAATTACGTGATCAGTGCATGATCAGTTACGTGAGCAGTGTATGATCAGCCATGTGATCAGTGCATGGTCAGACACGTGAACAGTGTATGATCAGCCACGTGATCAGTGCATGATATCCAAGTGATCAGTGCATGATCAATCACGTGATCAGTGCATGATCAGCCAAGTGAACAGTGCATGCTCAGTCACGTGATCAGGGCCTGCTGAGCTTCGTGATTCCTGTCTGCTCATCTGCTTGACAATTGCCAGCTGAGCTGCCTGATTCCTGCCTGTCATCTGCTTGACAATTGCCAGCTGTGCTGTGTAATTCCTGCCTGCTCAGCTGCTTGATTATTGCCAGCTGAGCAGCATGATTCCTCACAGCTGAGTTCCATGATTTTTGCCTGCTGACTGTTTGATTCGTGAATACTCAGCTCTTTGTTTATTGCCTCCAGAGGCACATGATCAGTGTATGATAGCAAACATGATCAGTGCATGATCAGTCACGTGATCAGGGCCTGCTGAGCTGCGTGATTACTGTCTGCTCATCTGCTTGACAATTTCCAGCTGAGCTGCACGATTCCTGCCTGTCATCTCCTTGACAATTGCCACCTGTGCTGCGTAATTCCTGCCTGCTCATCTACTTGATTATTGCCAGCTGAGCAGCATGATTTCTCAGAGCTGAGTTCCATGATTATAGCCTGCTGACTGATTCCTGCCTACTCAGCTCTTTGTTCATTGCCTCCAGATGCACATGATCAGTGTGTGACACCAAACATGATCAGCACATGATCAGTCACATGATGAATGCATGATAAGCCAGGTGATCAGTGCATGATCAGTCATGTAACCAGTACATGGTAGCTGCGTGATCACTGCATGATCAGCCACGTGAGCAGTGCATGATAGCCACGTGATCAGTGATTGATCAGTCACGTGATCAGTGCATGATCAGTCACGTGTTCAGTGCATGATCAGCCACGTGATCAGTGCATGATCAATTACGTGATCAGTGCATGATCAGTTACGTGAGCAGTGTATGATCAGCCACGTGAGAAGTGCATGGTCAGACCCGTGAACACTGTATGATTAGCCACGTGATCAGTGCATGATATCCAAGTGATCAGTGCATGATCAATCACGTGATCAGTGCATGATCAGCCACATGATCAGTGCATGATCAGTCGCGTGACCAGTACATGGTAGCTGCGTGATCAGTGTATGACCAGCCAAGTGATCAGTGCATGATAGCCACGTGATCAGTGCATGATTAGTCACGTGATCAGTGCATGATTAGTCACGTGATCAGTGCATGATCAGCCACATGATCAGTGCATGATCAGTCACGTGACCAGTACATGGTAGCTGCGTGATCATTTCATGATCAGCCACGTTAGCAGTGCATGATACCCACGTGATCAGTGCATGATCAATTACGTGATCAGTGCAAGATCAGTCACGAGACCAGTACATGGTAGCTACGTGATCATTGCATGATCAGCCACGTGATCAGTGCATGATAGCCACGTGATCAGTGCATGATAGCCACGTGATCAGTGTATGATAACCACGTGATCAGTGCAGGATCAGTCACGTGATACGTGTGTGATCAGCCACATTATCAGTGCATGATGAGTCAGGTGATCAGTGCAGGATTAATTACGTGATCAGTGCATGATCAGTCACGTGACCAGTACATGGTTGCTACGTGATCATTGCATGATCAGCCAAGTGATCAGTGCAAGATAGCTACGTGATCAGTGCATGATCAGCCACGTCATCAGTGCATGATAGCCACGTGAGCAGTGCATACAATCACGTGAACAGTACATGATCAGTCATGGGAACAGTGCATGATCATTTACGTGATCAGTGCATGATCAGTCACGTGACCAGTATATGGTAGCTACGTGATCATTGCATGACCAGCCACGTGAGCAGTGCATGATAGCCACGTGATGTGTGCATGATCAGTCACGTGATCAGTGCATGATCAGCCACGTGATCAGTGCATGACCAGTCACGTGATTAGTGCATGATCAGCCACGTGATCAGTGCATGATCAATTACGTGATCAGTGCATGATCAGTCACGTGACCAGTACATAGTAGCTACGTGATCATTGCATAATCAGCCACGTGATCAGTGCATAATCAGTCACGTGATCAGTGTATGATCAGCCACGTGATCAGTGCATGATCAATTACGTGATCAGTCCATGATAGTCACGTGACCAGTACATGGTAGCTATGTGATCATTGCATGATCAGCCATGTGAACCATGCATGATAAGTCACCTGATCAGTGTATGATCAATTACGTGATCAGTGCATGATCACTCACATGACCAGTACATGGTAGCTACGTGATCATTGCTTGATCAGCACGTGAGCAGTGCATGATAGCCGTGTGATCACTGCATGATCTGTGACATGATCAGTGTATGTTTATCCACGTGATCAGTGCATGGGCAGTCAGGTGATCAGTGCATGATACAGACGTGATCAGTGCAAGATCAGTCTCGTGATCAGTGTATGATCAACCACGTGATCAGTGCACGATAGCCAGGTAATGAGTGCACGATAGCCAGATGATCAGGGCATTATCAGTCACGTGATCAGTGTATGATCAGCCAAGTAATCAGTGCATGATTGCCAACTCATCAGTGCATGATCAGTCACGTGATCAGTGCATGGTCAGTCACGTGATCAGTGCATGATCAGTCACGTGATCAGTGCATGATAGCCACGTGATCAGTGCATGATCAGTTACGTGAGCAGTCTATGATCAGCCACGTGATCAGTGCATGATATCCAAGTGATCAATGCATGATCAATCACGTGATAAGTGTATGATCAGCCACGTGAACAGTGCATGCTCAGTCACGTGATCAGGGCCTGCTGAGCTGCGTGATTACTGTCTGCTCATCTGCTTGACAATTGCCAGCTGAGCTGCACGATTCCTGCCTGTCATCTGCTTGACAATTGCCAGCTGTGCTGCGTAATTCCTGCCTGCTCAGCTGCTTGATTATTGCCAGCTGAGCAGCATGATTCCTCACAGCTGAGTTCCATGATTATTGCCTGCTGACTGTATGATTCGTGCCTACTCAGCTCTTTGTTTATTGCCTCCAGAGGCACATGATCAGTGTATGATAGCAAACATGATCAGCGCATGATAAGTCACATGATCAGCGCCATTAAGTCACGTGATCACTACATGATAGTCATGTGATCAGTCCATGCTCAGTCACGGTATCAGTGCACGATCAGCCACGTGATCAGTGCATGATCTTTCACATGATTAGTGTATGATCATCCACATGATCAGTGCATGGGCAGTCATGTGATCAGTGCATGATATAGACGTGATCAGTGCATGATAGCAACGAGATCAGTGCATGATCAGTCACGTGATCAGTGCATGATCAGTCACGTGAACAGTGCATGATAAGTCACCTGATCAGTGAATGATCAATTACGTGATCAGTGCATGATCAGTCACCTGATGGGTGTATGATCATTCACGTGACCTGTACATGGTAGCTACATGATCATTGCACGATCAGCCACGTGAGTAGTGCACAATAGCCACGTGATCACTGCATGATCAGTCACGTGATCAGTGCATGATCAGTAACCTGATGGGTGTATGATCATTCACATGACCGGTACATGGTAGCTATAAGATCAGTGTATGACCAGCCATGTGATAAGTGCATGATAGCCACGTGATCAGTGCATGATCAGCCAAGTGATCAGTGCATGATCAGTCAAGTGATCAGTGCATGATCCGCCACATGATCAGTGCATGATCAATTACGTCATCAGTGCATGATCAGTCACGTGACCAGTACATGGTAGCTGCGTGATCAGTGTATGACCAGCAAGTGATCAGTGCATGATAGCCACGTGATCAGTGCATGATCAGTCACGTGATCAGTGCATGATCAGCCACATGATCAGTGCATGATCAATTACGTCATCAGTGCATGATCAGTCACGTGACCAGTACATGGTAGCTGCGTGATCATTGCATGATCAGCCAAGTAGCAGTGCATGATAGCCACATGATCAGTGCATGATCAGTCACGTGATCAGTGGATGATTAATTACGTGATCAGTGCATGATCAGTCACGTGACCAGTACATGGTAGCTACGTGATCATTGCATGATCAGCCACGTGATCAGTGCATGATAGCCACGTGATCAGTGCATGATCAATCACGTGATCAGTGTATGATCAGCCACGTGAACAGTGCATGCTCAGTCACGTGATCAGGGCCTGCTGAGCTGCGTGATTACTGTCTGCTCATCTGCTTGACAATTGACATTTGAGCTGCACGATTCCTGCCTGTCATCTGCTTGACAATTGCCAGCTGTGCTGCGTAATTCCTGCCTGCTCAACTGCTTGATTATTGCCAGCTGAGCAGCATGATTCCTCACACCTGAGTTCCATGATTATTGCCTGCTGACTGTTTGATTCGTGCCTACTCAGCTCTTTGTTTATTGCCTCCAGAGGCACATGATCAGTGTATGATAACAAACATGATCAGCACATGATCAGTCACATGATCAGAGCCATTAAGTCACGTGATCACTACATGATAGTCATGTGATCAGTCCATGCTCAGTCACGGTATCAGTGCATGATCAACCACGTGATCAGTGCACGATAGCCAGGTAATGAGTGCATGATAGCCAGATGATCAGTGCATTATCAGTCACGTGATCAGTGTATGATCAGCCAAGTAATCAGTGCATGATAGCCAACTGATCAGTAGATGATCAGTCACGTGATCAGTGCATGGTCAGTCACGTGATCATTGCATGATCAGCCACGTGAATAGTGCATGATCAATAATGTGATCAGTGCATGATCAGTCACGTGATCAGTACATGATCAGTCCCGTGATCAGTGCATGATCAGTCACGTGACCAGTGCATGATCAGTCACGTGATCAGTGTATGATCAGCCACGTGATCAGTGTATGATCAACCAAATGATCAGTGAATGATCAATTACGTGATCAGTGCATGATCAGCCACGTGATCAGTGAATGATCAGTCACGTGATCAGTGCATGGTCAGTCACGTGATCAGTGCATGATCATCCACGTGATCAGTGCATGTGGAGTCATGTAGACAATGCATGATAGTGCCGTGATCAGTGCACGATCAGTCCCGTGATGAGTGTATGATCAGCCAAGTGATCAGTGCAAGATAGCTATGTGATCAGTGCATGATCAGCCACGTCATCAGTGCATGATAGCCACGTGAGCAGTGCATACAATTACGTGATCAGTGCATGCGCAATCACGTGATCAGTGCATGAGAGCCACGTGATCAGTGCATGATTATTCACGTGATAGGAGTGTGATCAGCCACGTGAACAGTGCATGCTCAGTCACGTGATCAGGGCCTGCTGAGCTGCGTGATTACTGTCTGCTCATCTGCTTGACAATTGCCAGCTGAGCTGTACGATTTCGGCCTGTCATCTCCTTGACAATTGCCACCTGTGCTGCATAAGTCCTGCCTGCTCATCTACTTCATTATTGCCAGCTGAGCAGCATGATTTCTCAAAGCTGAGTTCCATGATTATAGCCTGCTGACTGATTCCTGCCTACTCAGCTATTTGTTCATTGCCTGCAGATGCACATGATCAGTGTGTGACACCAAACATGATCAGCACATGATCAGTCACATGATGAATGCATGATAAGCCAGGTGATCAGTGCATGATCAATTATGTGATCAGTGCATGATCAGTCATGTGACCAGTACATGGTAGCTGCGTGAGCATTGCATGATCAGCCACGTGAGCAGTGCATGATAGCCACGTGATCAGTGCATGATCAGTCACGTGATCAGTGCATGATCAGTCACGTGTTCAGTGCATGATCAGCCACGTGATCAGTGCATGATCAATTACGTGATCAGTGCATGGTCACTCAAGGGAACAGTACATGGTAGCTACATGATCATTGCATGATCAGCCACGTGATCAGTGCATGATCAATTACGTGATCAGTGCATGATCAGTTACGTGAGCAGTGTATGATCAGCCATGTGATCAGTGCATGGTCAGACACGTGAACAGTGTATGATCAGCCACGTGATCAGTGCATGATATCCAAGTGATCAGTGCATGATCAATCACGTGATCAGTGTATGATCAGCCAAGTGAACAGTGCATGCTCAGTCACGTGATCAGGGCCTGCTGAGCTGCGTGATTCCTGTCTGCTCATCTGCTTGACAATTGCCAGCTGAGCTGCCTGATTCCTGCCTGTCATCTGCTTGACAATTGCCAGCTGTGCTGTGTAATTCCTGCCTGCTCAGCTGCTTGATTATTGCCAGCTGAGCAGCATGATTCCTCACAGCTGAGTTCCATGATTATTGCCTGCTGACTGTTTGATTCGTGCCTACTCAGCTCTTTGTTTATTGCCTCCAGAGGCACATGATCAGTGTATGAAAGCAAACATGATCAGCGCATGATCAGTCACATGGTCAGCGCCATTAAGTCACGTGATCACTACATGATAGTCATGTGATCAGTCCATGCTCAGTCACGGTATCAGTGCATGATCAGCCACGTGATCATTGCATGATAGCCACATGATCATTGCATGATCAGCCAGGTGATCAGTACATGATAGCTACGTAATCAGTTCATGATTCGTCACCTGATCTGTGCATGACCAGGCAGGTGATCAGTGTATGATCAGCCGCGTTAACAGTGCAATATAGCCACGTGATCAGTACATGATCAGTCACGGGAACAGTGCATGATCATTTACGTGATCAGTGCATGATCAGTCACGTGACCAGTATATGGTAGCTACGTGATCATTGCATGACCAGCCACGTGAGCAGTGCATGATAGCCACGTGATGTGTGCATCATCAGTCACGTGATCAGTGCATGATCAGCCACGTGATCAGTGCATGACCAGTCACGTGATTAGTGCATGATCAGCCACGTGATCAGTGCATGATCAATTACGTGATCAGTGCATGATCAGTCACGTGACCAGTACATGGTAGCTACGTGATCATTGCATGATCAGCCACGGGAGCAGTGCATGATAGCCGTGTGATCACTGCATGATCTGTGACATGATCAGTGTATGTTTATCCACGTGATCAGTGCATGGGCAGTCAGGTGATCAGTGCATGATACAGACGTGATCAGTGCAAGATCAGTCTCGTGATCAGTGTATGATCAACCACGTGATCAGTGCACGATAGCCAGGTAATGAGTGCACGATAGCCAGATGATCAGTGCATTATCAGTCACGTGATCAGTGTATGATCAGCCAAGTAATCAGTGCATGATTGCCAACTCATCAGTGCATGATCAGTCACGTGATCAGTGCATGGTCAGTCACGTGATCAGTGCATGATCAGTCACGTGATCAGTGCATGACAGCCACGTGATCAGTGCATGATCAGTTATGTGAGCAGTCTATGATCAGCCACGTGATCAGTGCATGATATCCAAGTGATCAATGCATGATCAATCACGTGATAAGTGTATGATCAGCCACGTGAACAGTGCATGCTCAGTCACGTGATCAGGGCCTGCTGAGCTGCGTGATTACTGTCTGCTCATCTGCTTGACAATTGCCAGCTGAGCTGCACGATTCCTGCCTGTCATCTGCTTGACAATTGCCAGCTGTGCTGCGTAATTCCTGCCTGCTCAGCTGCTTGATTATTGCCAGCTGAGCAGCATGATTCCTCACAGCTGAGTTCCATGATTATTGCCTGCTGACTGTATGATTCGTGCCTACTCAGCTCTTTGTTTATTGCCTCCAGAGGCACATGATCAGTGTATGATAGCAAACATGATCAGCGCATGATCAGTCACATGATCAGCGCCATTAAGTCACGTGATCACTACATGATAGTCATGTGATCAGTCCATGCTCAGTCACGGTATCAGTGCACGATCAGCCACGTGATCAGTGCATGATCTTTCACATGATTAGGGTATGATCATCCACGTGATCAGTGCATGGGCAGTCATGTGATCAGTGCATGATATAGACGTGATCAGTGCATGATCAGTCTCGTGATCACTGCATGATAGCCACGTGATCAGTGCATGATCAGTCACCTGATGGGTGATTGATCATTCACGTGACCTGTACATGGTAGCTACATGATAATTGCATGATCAGCCACGTGAGTAGTGCATGATAGCCACGTGATCACTGGATGATCAGTCACGTGATCAGTGCATGATCAGTCATGTGACCAGTACATGGTAGCTGCGTGATCATTGCATGATCAGCCACGTGAGCAGTGCATGATAAGCACGTGATCAGTGCATGATCAGACACGAGATCAGTGCATGATCAGTCACGTGATCAGTGCATGATCAGCCACGTGATCAGTGCATGACCAGGCACGTGATCAGTGTATGTCCAGCCAAGCGATCAGTGCATGATAGCCACGGGATCAGTGCATGATCAGTCATATGATCAGTGCATGATCAGTCACGTGATAGGTGTGTGATCAGCCACGTGAACAGTGCATGCTCAGTCACGTGATCAGGGCCTGCTGAGTTGCGTGATTACTGTCTGCTCATCTGCTTGACAATTTCCAGCTGAGCTGCACGATTCCTGCCTGTCATCTCCTTGACAATTGCCACCTGTGCTGTGTAATTCCTGCCTGCTCATCTACTTGATTATTGCCAGCTGAGCAGCATGATTTCTCAGAGGTGAGTTCCATGATTATATCCTGCTGACTGATGCCTGCCTACTCAGCTCTATGTTCATTGCCTCCAGAGGCACATGATCAGTGTGTGACACCAAACATGATCAGCACATGATCAGTCACATAATCAATGCATGATAAGCCAGGTGATCAGTGCATGATCAATTATGTGATCAGTGCATGATCAGTCATGTGAACAGTACATGGTAGCTGGGTGATCATTGCATGATCAGCCACGTGAGCAGTGCATGATAGCCACGTGATCAGTGCATGATCAGTCACGTGATCTGGGCATGATCAGTCACGTGATCAGTGCATGATCAGTCACGTGATCAGTGCATGATCAGTTACCTGATCAGTGCATGATCAGTCACGTGACCAGTGCATGGCAGCTACGTGATCATTGCATGATCAGCCACGTGATCAGTGCATGATAGCCAAGTGATCAGTGCATGATAGCCACGTGATCAGTGCATGATCAGTTACGAGTGCAGTCTATGATCAGCCACGTGATCAGTGCATGATATCCAAGTGATCAGTGCATGATCAATCACGTGATAAGTGTATGATCAGCCACGTGAACAGTGCATGCTCAGTCACGTGATCAGGGCCTGCTGAGCTGCGTGATTACTGTCTGCTCATCTGCTTGACAATTGCCAGCTGAGCTGCGCGATTCCTGCCTGTATCTGCTTGACAATTGCCAGCTGTGCTGCGTAATTCCTGCCTGCTCAGCTGCTTGATTAATGCCAGCTGAGCAGCATTATTCCTCACAGCTGAGTTCCATGATTATTGCCTGCTGACTGTATGATTCGTGGCTACTCAGCTCTTTGTTTATTGCCTCCAGAGGCACATGATCAGTGTATGATAGCAAACATGATCAGCGCATGATCAGTCACATGATCAGCGCCATTAAGTCACGTGATCACTACATGATAGTCATGTGATCAGTCCATGCTCAGTCACGGTATCAGTGCACGATCAGCCACGTGATCAGTGCATGATCTTTCACATGATTAGTGTATGATCATCCACGTGATCAGTGCATGGGCAGTCATGTGATCAGTGCATGATATAGACGTGATCAGTGCATGATCAGTCTCGTGATCACTGCATGATAGCCACGTGATCAGTGCATGATCAATCACCTGATGGGTGATTGATCATTCACGTGACCTGTACATGGTAGCTACATGATAATTGCATGATCAGCCACGTGAGTAGTGCCTGATAGCCACGTGATCACTGGATGATCAGTCACGTGATCAGTGCATGATCAGTCATGTGACCAGTACATGGTAGCTGCGTGATCATTGCATGATCAGCCACGTGAGCAGTGCATGATAAGCACGTGATCAGTGCATGATCTGACACGAGATCAGTGCATGATCAGTCACGTGATCAGTGCATGATCAGCCACGTGATCAGTGCATGACCAGGCACGTGATCAGTGTATGTCCAGCCAAGCGATCAGTGCATGATAGCCACGGGATCAGTGCATGATCAGTCACATGATCAGTGCATGATCAGTCACGTGATAGGTGTGTGATCAGCCACGTGAACAGTGCATGCTCAGTCACGTGATCAGGGCCTGCTGAGCTGCGTGATTACTGTCTGCTCATCTGCTTGACAATTTCCAGCTGAGCTGCACGATTCCTGCCTGTCATCTCCTTGACAATTGCCACCTGTGCTGCGTAATTCCTGCCTGCTCATCTACTTGATTATTGCCAGCTGAGCAGCATGATTTCTCAGAGGTGAGTTCCATGATTATATCCTGCTGACTGATGCCTGCCTACTCACCTCTATGTTCATTGCCTCCAGAGGCACATGATCAGTGTGTGACACCAAACATGATCAGCACATGATCAGTCACATAATCAATGCATGATAAGCCAGGTGATCAGTGCATGATCAACTATGTGATCAGTGCATGATCAGTCATGTGAACAGTACATGGTAGCTGGGTGATCATTGCATGATCAGCCACGTGAGCAGTGCATGATAGCCACGTGATCAGTGCATGATCAGTCACGTGATCTGGGCATGATCAGTCACGTGATCAGTGCATGATCAGTCACGTGATCAGTGCATGATCAGTTACCTGATCAGTGCATGATCAGTCACGTGACCAGTGCATGGCAGCTACGTGATCATTGCATGATCAGCCAAGTGATCAGTGCATGATAGCCACGTGATCAGTGCATGATAGCCACGTGATCAGTGCATGATCAGTCACGTGATACGTGTGTGATCAGCCACGTGATCAGTGCATGTTATCCACGTGATCAGTGCAGGATAGCCACGTGATCACTTCATGATTATTTACGTGATCTGTACATGATCAGTCACGTGATACGTGTGTGATCAGCCAACGGATCAGTGCGTGATGAGCCATGTGATCAGTGCAGGATCAATTACGTGATCAGTGCATGATCAGTCACATGACCAGTACATCGTTGCTACGGGATCACTGCGTGATCAGCCACGTGATCAGTGCATGATAGCCACGTGATCAGTGCATGATAGCCACATAATCAGTGCATGAGAGCCACGTGATCAGTGCATGATCAGTCACGTGATGCATGTGTGATCAGCCACGTGATCAGTGCATGATGAGCCACGTGATCAGTGCAGGATCAATTTCGTGATCAGTGCATGATCAGTCACGTGACCAGTACATGGTTGCTACGTGATCCTTGCATGATCAGCCACGTGAGCAGAGCATGATAGCCACGTGATCAGTGCATGATCAGTCACGTGATCAGTACATGATCAGTCACGTGACCAGTATATGGTAGCTACGTGATCATTCTTTGACGAGCCACGTGAGCAGTGCATGATAGCCACGTGATGTGTGCATGATCAGTTACGTGAGCAGTCTATGATCAGCCACGTGATCAGTGCATGATCAATTACGTGATCAGTGCATGATCAGTTACGTGAGCAGTGTATGATCAGCCATGTGATCAGTGCATGGTCAGACACGTGAACAGTGTATGATCAGCCACGTGATCAGTGCATGATATCCAAGTGATCAGTGCATGATCAATCACGTGATCAGTGCATGATCAGCCAAGTGAACAGTGCATGCTCAGTCACGTGATCAGGGCCTGCTGAGCTGCGTGATTCCTGTCTGCTCATCTGCTTGACAATTGCCAGCTGAGCTGCCTGATTCCTGCCTGTCATCTGCTTGACAATTGCCAGCTGTGCTGTGTAATTCCTGCCTGCTCAGCTGCTTGATTATTGCCAGCTGAGCAGCATGATTCCTCACAGCTGAGTTCCATGATTATTGCCTGCTGACTGTATGATTCGTGCCTACTCAGCTCTTTGTTTATTGCCTCCAGAGGCACATGATCAGTGCATGATCAGTCACCTGATGGGTGTATGATCATTCACGTGACCTGTACATGGTAGCTACATGATCATTGCATGATCAGCCACATGAGTAGTGCACGATAGCCACGTGATCACTGCATGATCAGTCACGTGATCAGTGCATGATCAGTAACCTGATGGGTGTATGATCATTCACATGACCGGTACATGGTAGCTATAAGATCAGTGTATGACCAGCCATGTGATAAGTGCATGATAGCCACGTGATCAGTGCATGATCAGCCAAGTGATCAGTGCATGATCAGTCACGTGATCAGTGCATGATCAGCCACATGATCAGTGCATGATCAATTACGTCATCAGTGCATGATCAGTCACGTGACCAGTACATGGTAGCTGCGTGATCATTGCATGATCAGCCAAGTAGCAGTGCATGATAGCCACATGATCAGTGC
Source organism: Bos taurus (assembly GCF_002263795.3). Classification (NCBI taxonomy): domain Eukaryota; kingdom Metazoa; phylum Chordata; class Mammalia; order Artiodactyla; family Bovidae; genus Bos; species Bos taurus. The sequence continues at coordinate 12,256 of NW_020190803.1, read as the reverse complement.
ATGATCAGTCACGTGATCAGTGGATGATTAATTACGTGATCAGTGCATGATCAGTCACGTGACCAGTACATGGTAGCTACGTGATCATTGCATGATCAGCCACGTGATCAGTGCATGATAGCCACGTGATCAGTGCATGATCAATCACGTGATCAGTGTATGATCAGCCACGTGAACAGTGCATGCTCAGTCACGTGATCAGGGCCTGCTGAGCTGCGTGATTACTGTCTGCTCATCTGCTTGACAATTGACATTTGAGCTGCACGATTCCTGCCTGTCATCTGCTTGACAATTGCCAGCTGTGCTGCGTAATTCCTGCCTGCTCAACTGCTTGATTATTGCCAGCTGAGCAGCATGATTCCTCACACCTGAGTTCCATGATTATTGCCTGCTGACTGTTTGATTCGTGCCTACTCAGCTCTTTGTTTATTGCCTCCAGAGGCACATGATCAGTGTATGATAACAAACATGATCAGCGCATGATCAGTCACATGATCAGAGCCATTAAGTCACGTGATCACTACATGATAGTCATGTGATCAGTCCATGCTCAGTCACGGTATCAGTGCATGATCAACCACGTGATCAGTGCACGATAGCCAGGTAATGAGTGCATGATAGCCAGATGATCAGTGCATTATCAGTCACGTGATCAGTGTATGATCAGCCAAGTAATCAGTGCATGATAGCCAACTGATCAGTAGATGATCAGTCACGTGATCAGTGCATGGTCAGTCACGTGATCATTGCATGATCAGCCACGTGAATAGTGCATGATCAATAATGTGATCAGTTCATGATCAGTCACGTGATCAGTACATGATCAGTCACGTGAACAGTGCATGATCAGTCATGTGATCAGTGTATGACCAGCCAAGTGATCAGTGCATGATAGCCACGTGATCAGTGCATGATCAGTCACGTGACCAGTGCATGATCAGTCACGTGATCAGTGTATGATCAGCCACGTGATCAGTGTATGATCAACCAAATGATCAGTGAATGATCAATTACGTGATCAGTGCATGATCAGCCACGTGATCAGTGAATGATCAGTCACGTGATCAGTGCATGGTCAGTCACGTGATCAGTGCATGATCATCCACGTGATCAGTGCATGTGGAGTCATGTAGACAATGCATGATAGTGCCGTGATCAGTGCACGATCAGTCCCGTGATGAGTGTATGATCAGCCAAGTGATCAGTGCAAGATAGCTATGTGATCAGTGCATGATCAGCCACGTCATCAGTGCATGATAGCCACGTGTGCAGTGCATACAATTACGTGATCAGTGCATGCGCAATCACGTGATCAGTGCATGAGAGCCACGTGATCAGTGCATGATTATTCACGTGATAGGAGTGTGATCAGCCACGTGAACAGTGCATGCTCAGTCACGTGATCAGGGCCTGCTGAGCTGCGTGATTACTGTCTGCTCATCTGCTTGACAATTGCCAGCTGAGCTGTACGATTTCGGCCTGTCATCTCCTTGACAATTGCCACCTGTGCTGCATAAGTCCTGCCTGCTCATCTACTTCATTATTGCCAGCTGAGCAGCATGATTTCTCAAAGCTGAGTTCCATGATTATAGCCTGCTGACTGATTCCTGCCTACTCAGCTATTTGTTCATTGCCTGCAGATGCACATGATCAGTGTGTGACACCAAACATGATCAGCACATGATCAGTCACATGATGAATGCATGATAAGCCAGGTGATCAGTGCATGATCAATTCCGTGATCAGTGCATGATCAGTCATGTGACCAGTACATGGTAGCTGCGTGATCATTGCATGATCAGCCACGTGAGCAGTGCATGATAGCCACGTGATCAGTGCATGATCAGTCACGTGATCAGTGCATGATCAGTCACGTGTTCAGTGCATGATCAGCCACGTGATCAGTGCATGATCAATTACGTGATCAGTGCATGGTCACTCAAGGGACCAGTACATGGTAGCTACATGATCATTGCATGATCAGCCACGTGATCAGTGCATGATCAATTACGTGATCAGTGCATGATCAGTTACGTGAGCAGTGTATGATCAGCCATGTGATCAGTGCATGGTCAGACACGTGAACAGTGTATGATCAGCCACGTGATCAGTGCATGATATCCAAGTGATCAGTGCATGATCAATCACGTGATCAGTGCATGATCAGCCAAGTGAACAGTGCATGCTCAGTCACGTGATCAGGGCCTGCTGAGCTGCGTGATTCCTGTCTGCTCATCTGCTTGACAATTGCCAGCTGAGCTGCCTGATTCCTGCCTGTCATCTGCTTGACAATTGCCAGCTGTGCTGTGTAATTCCTGCCTGCTCAGCTGCTTGATTATTGCCAGCTGAGCAGCATGATTCCTCACAGCTGAGTTCCATGATTTTTGCCTGCTGACTGTTTGATTCGTGAATACTCAGCTCTTTGTTTATTGCCTCCAGAGGCACATGATCAGTGTATGATAGCAAACATGATCAGTGCATGATCAGTCACGTGATCAGGGCCTGCTGAGCTGCGTGATTACTGTCTGCTCATCTGCTTGACAATTTCCAGCTGAGCTGCACGATTCCTGCCTGTCATCTCCTTGACAATTGCCACCTGTGCTGCGTAATTCCTGCCTGCTCATCTACTTGATTATTGCCAGCTGAGCAGCATGATTTCTCAGAGCTGAGTTCCATGATTATAGCCTGCTGACTGATTCCTGCCTACTCAGCTCTTTGTTCATTGCCTCCAGATGCACATGATCAGTGTGTGACACCAAACATGATCAGCACATGATCAGTCACATGATGAATGCATGATAAGCCAGGTGATCAGTGCATGATCAGTCATGTAACCAGTACATGGTAGCTGCGTGATCACTGCATGATCAGCCACGTGAGCAGTGCATGATAGCCACGTGATCAGTGATTGATCAGTCACGTGATCAGTGCATGATCAGTCACGTGTTCAGTGCATGATCAGCCACGTGATCAGTGCATGATCAATTACGTGATCAGTGCATGATCAGTTACGTGAGCAGTGTATGATCAGCCACGTGAGAAGTGCATGGTCAGACCCGTGAACACTGTATGATTAGCCACGTGATCAGTGCATGATATCCAAGTGATCAGTGCATGATCAATCACGTGATCAGTGCATGATCAGCCACATGATCAGTGCATGATCAGTCGCGTGACCAGTACATGGTAGCTGCGTGATCAGTGTATGACCAGCCAAGTGATCAGTGCATGATAGCCACGTGATCAGTGCATGATTAGTCACGTGATCAGTGCATGATTAGTCACGTGATCAGTGCATGATCAGCCACATGATCAGTGCATGATCAGTCACGTGACCAGTACATGGTAGCTGCGTGATCATTTCATGATCAGCCACGTTAGCAGTGCATGATACCCACGTGATCAGTGCATGATCAATTACGTGATCAGTGCAAGATCAGTCACGAGACCAGTACATGGTAGCTACGTGATCATTGCATGATCAGCCACGTGATCAGTGCATGATAGCCACGTGATCAGTGCATGATAGCCACATGATCAGTGTATGATAACCACGTGATCAGTGCAGGATCAGTCACGTGATACGTGTGTGATCAGCCACCTTATCAGTGCATGATGAGTCAGGTGATCAGTGCAGGATTAATTACGTGATCAGTGCATGATCAGTCACGTGACCAGTACATGGTTGCTACGTGATCATTGCATGATCAGCCAAGTGATCAGTGCAAGATAGCTACGTGATCAGTGCATGATCAGCCACGTCATCAGTGCATGATAGCCACGTGAGCAGTGCATACAATCACGTGATCAGTACATGATCAGTCATGGGAACAGTGCATGATCATTTACGTGATCAGTGCATGATCAGTCACGTGACCAGTATATGGTAGCTACGTGATCATTGCATGACCAGCCACGTGAGCAGTGCATGATAGCCACGTGATGTGTGCATGATCAGTCACGTGATCAGTGCATGATCAGCCACGTGATCAGTGCATGACCAGTCACGTGATTAGTGCATGATCAGCCACGTGATCAGTGCATGATCAATTACGTGATCAGTGCATGATCAGTCACGTGACCAGTACATGGTAGCTACGTGATCATTGCATAATCAGCCACGTGATCAGTGCATGATCAGTCACGTGATCAGTGTATGATCAGCCACGTGATCAGTGCATGATCAATTACGTGATCAGTCCATGATAGTCACGTGACCAGTACATGGTAGCTATGTGATCATTGCATGATCAGCCATGTGAACCATGCATGATAAGTCACCTGATCAGTGTATGATCAATTACGTGATCAGTGCATGATCACTCACATGACCAGTACATGGTAGCTACGTGATCATTGCATGATCAGCCACGTGAGCAGTGCATGATAGCCGTGTGATCACTGCATGATCTGTGACATGATCAGTGTATGTTTATCCACGTGATCAGTGCATGGGCAGTCAGGTGATCAGTGCATGATACAGACGTGATCAGTGCAAGATCAGTCTCGTGATCAGTGTATGATCAACCACGTGATCAGTGCACGATAGCCAGGTAATGAGTGCACGATAGCCAGATGATCAGGGCATTATCAGTCACGTGATCAGTGTATGATCAGCCAAGTAATCAGTGCATGATTGCCAACTCATCAGTGCATGATCAGTCACGTGATCAGTGCATGGTCAGTCACGTGATCAGTGCATGATCAGTCACGTGATCAGTGCATGATAGCCACGTGATCAGTGCATGATCAGTTACGTGAGCAGTCTATGATCAGCCACGTGATCAGTGCATGATATCCAAGTGATCAGTGCATGATCAATCACGTGATAAGTGTATGATCAGCCACGTGAACAGTGCATGCTCAGTCACGTGATCAGGGCCTGCTGAGCTGCGTGATTACTGTCTGCTCATCTGCTTGACAATTGCCAGCTGAGCTGCACGATTCCTGCCTGTCATCTGCTTGACAATTGCCAGCTGTGCTGCGTAATTCCTGCCTGCTCAGCTGCTTGATTATTGCCAGCTGAGCAGCATGATTCCTCACAGCTGAGTTCCATGATTATTGCCTGCTGACTGTATGATTCGTGCCTACTCAGCTCTTTGTTTATTGCCTCCAGAGGCACATGATCAGTGTATGATAGCAAACATGATCAGCGCATGATAAGTCACATGATCAGCGCCATTAAGTCACGTGATCACTACATGATAGTCATGTGATCAGTCCATGCTCAGTCACGGTATCAGTGCACGATCAGCCACGTGATCAGTGCATGATCTTTCACATGATTAGTGTATGATCATCCACGTGATCAGTGCATGGGCAGTCATGTGATCAGTGCATGATATAGACGTGATCAGTGCATGATAGCAACGAGATCAGTGCATGATCAGTCACGTGATCAGTGCATGATCAGTCACGTGAACAGTGCATGATAAGTCACCTGATCAGTGAATGATCAATTACGTGATCAGTGCATGATCAGTCACCTGATGGGTGTATGATCATTCACGTGACCTGTACATGGTAGCTACATGATCATTGCATGATCAGCCACGTGAGTAGTGCACGATAGGCACGTGATCACTGCATGATCAGTCACGTGATCAGTGCATGATCAGTAACCTGATGGGTGTATGATCATTCACATGACCGGTACATGGTAGCTATAAGATCAGTGTATGACCAGCCATGTGATAAGTGCATGATAGCCACGTGATCAGTGCATGATCAGCCAAGTGATCAGTGCATGATCAGTCAAGTGATCAGTGCATGATCAGCCACATGATCAGTGCATGATCAATTACGTCATCAGTGCATGATCAGTCACGTGACCAGTACATGGTAGCTGCGTGATCAGTGTATGACCAGCAAGTGATCAGTGCATGATAGCCACGTGATCAGTGCATGATCAGTCACGTGATCAGTGCATGATCAGCCACATGATCAGTGCATGATCAATTACGTCATCAGTGCATGATCAGTCACGTGACAAGTACATGGTAGCTGCGTGATCATTGCATGATCAGCCAAGTAGCAGTGCATGATAGCCACATGATCAGTGCATGATCAGTCACGTGATCAGTGGATGATTAATTACGTGATCAGTGCATGATCAGTCACGTGACCAGTACATGGTAGCTACGTGATCATTGCATGATCAGCCACGTGATCAGTGCATGATAGCCACGTGATCAGTGCATGATCAATCACGTGATCAGTGTATGATCAGCCACGTGAACAGTGCATGCTCAGTCACGTGATCAGGGCCTGCTGAGCTGCGTGATTACTGTCTGCTCATCTGCTTGACAATTGCCATTTGAGCTGCACGATTCCTGCCTGTCATCTGCTTGACAATTGCCAGCTGTGCTGCGTAATTCCTGCCTGCTCAACTGCTTGATTATTGCCAGCTGAGCAGCATGATTCCTCACACCTGAGTTCCAAGATTATTGCCTGCTGACTGTTTGATTCGTGCCTACTCAGCTCTTTGTTTATTGCCTCCAGAGGCACATGATCAGTGTATGATAACAAACATGATCAGCGCATGATCAGTCACATGATCAGAGCCATTAAGTCACGTGATCACTACATGATAGTCATGTGATCAGTCCATGCTCAGTCACGGTATCAGTGCATGATCAACCACGTGATCAGTGCACGATAGCCAGGTAATGAGTGCATGATAGCCAGATGATCAGTGCATTATCAGTCACGTGATCAGTGTATGATCAGCCAAGTAATCAGTGCATGATAGCCAACTGATCAGTAGATGATCAGTCACGTGATCAGTGCATGGTCAGTCACGTGATCATTGCATGATCAGCCACGTGAATAGTGCATGATCAATAATGTGATCAGTGCATGATCAGTCACGTGATCAGTACATGATCAGTCACGTGAACAGTGCATGATCAGTCATGTGATCAGTGTATGACCAGCCAAGTGATCAGTGCATGATAGCCACGTGATCAGTGCATGATCAGTCACGTGACCAGTGCATGATCAGTCACGTGATCAGTGTATGATCAGCCACGTGATCAGTGTATGATCAACCAAATGATCAGTGAATGATCAATTACGTGATCAGTGCATGATCAGCCACGTGATCAGTGAATGATCAGTCACGTGATCAGTGCATGGTCAGTCACGTGATCAGTGCATGATCATCCACGTGATCAGTGCATGTGGAGTCATGTAGACAATGCATGATAGTGCCGTGATCAGTGCACGATCAGTCCCGTGATGAGTGTATGATCAGCCAAGTGATCAGTGCAAGATAGCTATGTGATCAGTGCATGATCAGCCACGTCATCAGTGCATGATAGCCACGTGTGCAGTGCATACAATTACGTGATCAGTGCATGCGCAATCACGTGATCAGTGCATGAGAGCCACGTGATCAGTGCATGATTATTCACGTGATAGGAGTGTGATCAGCCACGTGAACAGTGCATGCTCAGTCACGTGATCAGGGCCTGCTGAGCTGAGTGATTACTGTCTGCTCATCTGCTTGACAATTGCCAGCTGAGCTGTACGATTTCGGCCTGTCATCTCCTTGACAATTGCCACCTGTGCTGCATAAGTCCTGCCTGCTCATCTACTTCATTATTGCCAGCTGAGCAGCATGATTTCTCAAAGCTGAGTTCCATGATTATAGCCTGCTGACTGATTCCTGCCTACTCAGCTATTTGTTCATTGCCTGCAGATGCACATGATCAGTGTGTGACACCAAACATGATCAGCACATGATCAGTCACATGATGAATGCATGATAAGCCAGGTGATCAGTGCATGATCAATTCCGTGATCAGTGCATGATCAGTCATGTGACCAGTACATGGTAGCTGCGTGATCATTGCATGATCAGCCACGTGAGCAGTGCATGATAGCCACGTGATCAGTGCATGATCAGTGACGTGATCAGTGCATGATCAGTCACGTGTTCAGTGCATGATCAGCCACGTGATCAGTGCATGATCAATTACGTGATCAGTGCATGGTCACTCAAGGGACCAGTACATGGTAGCTACATGATCATTGCATGATCAGCCACGTGATCAGTGCATGATCAATTACGTGATCAGTGCATGATCAGTTACGTGAGCAGTGTATGATCAGCCATGTGATCAGTGCATGGTCAGACACGTGAACAGTGTATGATCAGCCACGTGATCAGTGCATGATATCCAAGTGATCAGTGCATGATCAATCACGTGATCAGTGTATGATCAGCCAAGTGAACAGTGCATGCTCAGTCACGTGATCAGGGCCTGCTGAGCTGCGTGATTCCTGTCTGCTCATCTGCTTGACAATTGCCAGCTGAGCTGCCTGATTCCTGCCTGTCATCTGCTTGACAATTGCCAGCTGTGCTGTGTAATTCCTGCCTGCTCAGCTGCTTGATTATTGCCAGCTGAGCAGCATGATTCCTCACAGCTGAGTTCCATGATTTTTGCCTGCTGACTGTTTGATTCGTGAATACTCAGCTCTTTGTTTATTGCCTCCAGAGGCACATGATCAGTGTATGATAGCAAACATGATCAGTGCATGATCAGTCACGTGATCAGGGCCTGCTGAGCTGCGTGATTACTGTCTGCTCATCTGCTTGACAATTTCCAGCTGAGCTGCACGATTCCTGCCTGTCATCTCCTTGACAATTGCCACCTGTGCTGCGTAATTCCTGCCTGCTCATCTACTTGATTATTGCCAGCTGAGCAGCATGATTTCTCAGAGCTGAGTTCCATGATTATAGCCTGCTGACTGATTCCTGCCTACTCAGCTCTTTGTTCATTGCCTCCAGATGCACATGATCAGTGTGTGACACCAAACATGATCAGCACATGATCAGTCACATGATGAATGCATGATAAGCCAGGTGATCAGTGCATGATCAGTCCATGTAACCAGTACATGGTAGCTGCGTGATCACTGCATGATCAGCCACGTGAGCAGTGCATGATAGCCACGTGATCAGTGATTGATCAGTCACGTGATCAGTGCATGATCAGTCACGTGTTCAGTGCATGATCAGCCACGTGATCAGTGCATGATCAATTACGTGATCAGTGCATGATCAGTTACGTGAGCAGTGTATGATCAGCCACGTGAGAAGTGCATGGTCAGACCCGTGAACACTGTATGATTAGCCACGTGATCAGTGCATGATATCCAAGTGATCAGTGCATGATCAATCACGTGATCAGTGCATGATCAGCCACATGATCAGTGCATGATCAGTCACGTGACCAGTACATGGTAGCTGCGTGATCAGTGTATGACCAGCCAAGTGATCAGTGCATGATAGCCACGTGATCAGTGCATGATTAGTCACGTGATCAGTGCATGATTAGTCACGTGATCAGTGCATGATCAGCCACATGATCAGTGCATGATCAGTCACGTGACCAGTACATGGTAGCTGCGTGATCATTTCATGATCAGCCACGTTAGCAGTGCATGATACCCACGTGATCAGTGCATGATCAATTACGTGATCAGTGCAAGATCAGTCACGAGACCAGTACATGGTAGCTACATGATCATTGCATGATCAGCCACGTGATCAGTGCATGATAGCCACGTGATCAGTGCATGATAGCCACGTGATCAGTGTATGATAAACCACGTGATCAGTGCAGGATCAGTCACGTGATACGTGTGTGATCAGCCACCTTATCAGTGCATGATGAGTCAGGTGATCAGTGCAGGATTAATTACGTGATCAGTGCATGATCAAGTCACGTGACCAGTACATGGTTGCTACGTGATCATTGCATGATCAGCCAAGTGATCAGTGCAAGATAGCTACGTGATCAGTGCATGATCAGCCACGTCATCAGTGCATGATAGCCACGTGAGCAGTGCATACAATCACGTGATCAGTACATGATCAGTCATGGGAACAGTGCATGATCATTTACGTGATCAGTGCATGATCAGTCACGTGACCAGTATATGGTAGCTACGTGATCATTGCATGACCAGCCACGTGAGCAGTGCATGATAGCCACGTGATGTGTGCATGATCAGTCACGTGATCAGTGCATGATCAGCCACGTGATCAGTGCATGACCAGTCACGTGATTAGTGCATGATCAGCCACGTGATCAGTGCATGATCAATTACGTGATCAGTGCATGATCAGTCACGTGACCAGTACATGGTAGCTACGTGATCATTGCATAATCAGCCACGTGATCAGTGCATGATCAGTCACGTGATCAGTGTATGATCAGCCACGTGATCAGTGCATGATCAATTACGTGATCAGTCCATGATAGTCACGTGACCAGTAACATGGTAGCTATGTGATCATTGCATGATCAGCCATGTGAACCATGCATGATAAGTCACCTGATCAGTGTATGATCAATTACGTGATCAGTGCATGATCACTCACATGACCAGTACATGGTAGCTACGTGATCATTGCATGATCAGCCACGGTGAGCAGTGCATGATAGCCGTGTGATCACTGCATGATCTGTGACATGATCAGTGTATGTTTATCACGTGATCAGTGCATGGGCAGTCAGGTGATCAGTGCATGATACAGACGTGATCAGTGCAAGATCAGTCTCGTGATCAGTGTATGATCAACCACGTGATCAGTGCACGATAGCCAGGTAATGAGTGCACGATAGCCAGATGATCAGGGCATTATCAGTCACGTGTATCAGTGTATGATCAGCCAAGTAACAGTGCATGATTGGCCAACTCAATCAGTGCATGATCAGTCACGTAGGGGCAGTCACGTGCAGTGGATCAGTCACGTGATCAGTGCATGATAGCCACGTGATCACGTGCATGATCAGTTACGTGAGCAGTCTATGATCAGCCACGTGATCAGTGCATGATATCCAAGTGATCACATGCATGATCAATCACGTGATAAGTGTATGATCAGCCACCGTGAACAGTGCATGCTCAGTCACGTGATCAGGGCCTGCTGAGCTGCGTGATTACTGTCTGCTCATCTGCTTGACAATTGCCAGCTGAGCTGCACGATTCCTGCCTGTCATCTGCTTGACAATTGCCAGCTGTGCTGCGTAATTCCTGCCTGCTCAGCTGCTTGATTATGCCAGCTGAGCAGCATGATTCCTCACAGCTGAGTTCCTATGAATATTGCCTGCTGACTGTATCTGATTCGTGCCTACTCAGCTCTTTGTTTATTGCCTCCAGGAGGCACATGATCAGTGTATGATAGCAAACATGATCAGCGCATGATCAGTCACATGATCAGCGCCATTAAGTCACGTGATCACTACATGATAGTCATGTGATCAGTCCATGCTCAGTCACGGTATCAGTGCACGATCAGCCACGTGATCAGTGCATGATCTTTCACATGATTAGTGTATGATCATCCACGTGATCAGTGCATGGGCAGTCATGTGATCAGTGCATGATATAGACGTGATCAGTGCATGATAGCAACGAGATCAGTGCATGATCAGTCACGTGATCAGTGCATGATCAGTCACGTGAACAGTGCATGATAAGTCACCTGATCAGTGAATGATCAATTACGTGATCAGTGCATGATCAGTCACCTGATGGGTGTATGATCATTCACGTGACCTGTACATGGTAGCTACATGATCATTGCATGATCAGCCACGTGAGTAGTGCACGATAGCCACGTGATCACTGCATGATCAGTCACGTGATCAGTGCATGATCAGTAACCTGATGGGTGTATGATCATTCACATGACCGGTACATGGTAGCTATAAGATCAGTGTATGACCAGCCATTGTGATAAGTGCATGATAGCCACCGTGATCAGTGCATGATCAGCCAAGTGATCAGTGCATGATCAGTCAAGTGATAGTGCATGATCAGCCACATGATCAGTGCATGATCAATTCGTCATCAGTGCATGATCAGTCACGTGACCAGTACATGGTAGCTGCGTGATCAGTGTATGACCAGCAAGTGATCAGTGCATGATAGCCACGTGATCAGTGCATGATCAGTCACGTGATCAGTGCATGATCAGCCACATGATCAGTGCATGATCAATTACGTCATCAGTGCATGATCAGTCACGTGACAAGTACATGGTAGCTGCGTGATCATTGCATGATCAGCCAAGTAGCAGTGCATGATAGCCACATGATCAGTGCATGATCAGTCACGTGATCAGTGGATGATTAATTACGTGATCAGTGCATGATCAGTCACGTGACCAGTACATGGTAGCTACGTGATCATTGCATGATCAGCCACGTGATCAGTGCATGATAGCCACGTGATCAGT
>NW_020190802.1:0-12061 GCF_002263795.3 Bos taurus | reverse complement strand
TCTGGAATGTCGTCGTGAGACCGGCCTCATCCTGAGGTGCGACCGGAAAGGTCGGGAACCCCTTCCAGACAAAGCAGGGGAGTCGACCCTCCTGTCGAGATCAGGAGGGTAGAAGGGGCTCAGAGGAAGTGGTGCCGGAAAACCTCGGTTTCCTCTCCAGGGAGACCGGGATGCCGGGGAACCTTGTGGGGGCACATCAACGGTGCCAAGTACCGTTTCTACCTCCAGTTCCTAACGTGGGACTTCTCTGAGACGCTGTAGCGGGAAAGGGCTTCATCTTGCGATGACGGGGGAACCACGTGGTTTTTCTCGAGTTACGGCGGGATTCTCGAGTTACGACGGGGAATTCAGGCTGCCTCTTGTGTTGGCCCAGGCAAGTCCAATCTTCCATTCGAGTTGCGAAGAAAGCTGGGGATTGCCTCTTGAGTGACTGCAGGCCAATAGACCTCATCTAGGCTTGTGTCCAGAAAGCCAATGTCTCCCCTCCCAGGGCGACAGGGATCTCGGGGTTGCATTCCAGACGCACCCGGGGAGACAGGCATTCATCTCGAGTGGAAGCAAAGAACCCCGCTCTGCTCTCGCGAGTCCGCCGACGGGGCTCACTCTCCTGGAGCCTCACTGGGTGGAACTAAAGGGACGTCCAAGCCCTCCTTGAGGCGTTGGAGAGAGGTCGCAAGGTTGGCCTCTAGGCCATGGCAGGAGACGAAAGGCCCTCGATCTCCCTTAGGGGATGCACGGGGGAGGTCTGGGGTGGTTCATCTGAGCGGCCCAGGCCCCCAGGTGGTGCGGGTTTCTCAGGCAGGTACGACGCAACGAGTCCCGGAGCCTCTCCTGTGGCGGGCCAGGGGAAGTCAGGTCTCCATGCGGATGGCCAGAGGGGAGCTGTGCAATGCATAGCTCGCTCGAAGTCGATGGTAGGGGAATACTGGCCTCCGAGACGTGTGTGAAGAAGGGTCTCATACGAGGGCCTTTTCGGGTTGAGGCTGGAAACCCTGGCTTCCCTGCGACTTGTGCAGTGTCCTCAGGGCCGCGCTCTCTCATGGCTGGCTCTGGAAGTCAGGGAAACTGGAGGTGGGCAGGGGCCTCATCGGGACTACGGGGTTTGGTGCATTGGAAGAGGGCCTCATCTCCAGTTGAGGCAGGAACCTCAAGGGTTTCCTCTGATTTTCAGAGACTCCGATCAGCCGCAGGGTACCTGCAAGACTGGGGAACAGGAGAGGTCAGGCTCTCGGGTTGAGGCATGGAATCTCCGCTGCCTCTCGAGGTGTCCCGGGAGAGAGGCACACTTGTCGAGCCTGTATTTGGAACCTGGGGGTTTCCGGACGATGCACGGGCGAGTCACTGCCCCTTGTGTTGACTTCATTCACAGGGTTGGGAGTTCGGAGAGGTGTCCGGGATCGGGTTCTTACCAAGACGGGGACCCGGGAAATCAGGGGTGGCTTCGCAATGTCGGAAGCACCCACTGAGGCCAACGTCTGGAATGATCCGTCGTGAGCCTGGCCTCATCCTGAGGGTGCGACCGGAAGGTCGGGAACCCCTTCGCAGACAAAGCAGGGGGAGTCGACCCTCCTGTCGAGATCAGGAGGTAGAAGGGGCCTCAGGAGGAAGTGGTGCCGAGGAAAACCCTCGGTGTTTCCTCTCCAGGGGAGACCGGGATGCCCGGGGAACTTGTGGGGCGCAATCAAGGGGTGCCAAGTACGTTTCGACCTCCAATTCCTAACGTGGGACTTCTCCTGAGGACGCTGTAGCGGGAAAGGGCTTCATCTTGACGATGACGGGGAGCCACGTGGTTTTTTCTCGAGTTACGGCGGGATTCTCGAGTTACGACGGGGCATTCAGGCTGCCTCTTGTGTTGGCCCAGGGCAAGTCCAATCTTCCATTCGAGTTGCGAAGGAAAGCTGGGGATTGCTCTCGAGTGACTGCAGGGCCAATAGACCTCATCTAGGCTTGTGTCCAGAAGCCAAGGTTCCTCTCCAGGGGCGACCGGGAATCTCGGGGTTGCATTCCAGACGCACCCGGGGAGACAGGCATTCATCTCGAGTGGAAGCAAAGAACCCCGCTCTGCTCTCGAGTCGCGACGGGTATCTCTTGGAGCTCACTGGGTGGACTAAAGGGAGTCAAGCCTCCTGAGGCGTTTGGAGAGAGGTCGCGAGGTTGGCCTCTAGGCCATGCAGGAGACGAAGGCCCTCATCTCCGCGATGACGGGGGAGTCTCGGGGTGGTTCTCGAGCGGCGGCCCCAGGGTGCGGTTTCTCACGAGGTACGACGGCGAGGTCAGTGAGCCTCTCGGGGGGCGCCAGGGAAGTCGGGTCTCCATGCGAGTGGCGAGGGGGAGCGCGTCATTGCTCTCGAGTCATGGTAGGGGAATCTGGCCTCGAGACGTGTTGAAGAAGGTCTCTCGAGGTCTTTCTCGGGTTGAGGCAGGAAACCCTGGCTTCCCTCGACTTGTGCAGGTGACCTCAGGGGGCTTCTCATGGTGGCTCTGAGAAGTCAGGGAAACTGGAGGTGGGAGGGGCCTCTCGGGACTCCACTGGGTTTGGTGCATTGGAAGAGGGCCTCATCTCCAGTTGAGGCAGGAAGCTCAGGGTTCCTCTGATTTCAGACTCCGATCGCAGGGTCCCTGCAGACTGGGGACAGGAGAGTCAGGCCTCGTCTTGGGTTGAGGCATGGAACTCCGCTTGCCTCTCGAGGTGTCCCCGGGGAGAGAGGCCACTTGTCGAGCTGTATTTGGAACCTGGGGTTTTTTTCCGGACGATGCACGGGCGAGTCACTGCCCCTTCGTGTTGACTTCATTCACAGGGTGGAGTTCGGAGAGGTGTCCGGGCATCGGGTTCTTATCAAGAGGGGACCGGGAAATCGGGGTGCTTCGCAATGTGGAAGCACCCACGAGGCCACGTCTGGAATGTCGTCGTGAGACCGGCCTCATCCTGAGGTGGGACCGGAAGGTCGGGAACCCCTTCCAGACAAAGCAGGGGAGTCGACCCTCCTGTCGAGATCAGGAGGGTAGAAGGGGCTCAGAGGAAGTGGTGCCGGAAAACCTCGGTGTTCCTCTCCAGGGAGACCGGGATGCCGGGGAACTTTGTGGGGGCGCATCAAGGGTGCCAAGTATAGTTTTGGCCTCCAGTTCCTAACGTGGGACTTCTCCTGAGACGCTGTAGCGGGAAAGGGCTTCATCTTGCGATGACGGGGGAACCACGTGCTTTTCCCCGAGTTGCGGCGGGATTCTCGAGTTACGACGGGGAATTCAGGATGCCTCTTGTGTTGGCCCAGGGAAGTCCGGTCTTCCATTCCCGTTGCGACGGAAAGCTGGGGATTGCTCTCGAGTGACTGCAGGGCCAATAGACCTCATCTAGGCTTGTGTCCAGAAGCCAATGTTCCTCTCCAGGGGCGACCGGGATCTCGGGGTTGCATTCCAGACGCACCCGGGGAGACAGGCATTCATTTCGAGTGGAAGCAAAGAACCCCGCTCTGCTCTCGAGTCGCGACGGGTATCTCTTGGAGCTCACTGGGTGGACTAAAGGGAGTCAAGCCTCCTGAGGCGTTTGGAGAGAGGTCGCGAGGTTGGCCTCTAGGCCATGCAGGAGACGAAGGCCCTCATCTCTGCGATGACGGGGGAGTCTCGGGGTGGTTCTCGAGCGGCGGCCCCAGTGTGCGGTTTCTCACGAGGTACGACGGCGAGGTCAGTGAGCCTCTCGTGGGGCGCCAGGGAAATCGGGTCTCCATGCGAGTGGCGAGGGGGAGCGCGTCATTGCTCTCGAGTCATGGTAGGGGAATCTGGCCTGGAGACGTGTTGAAGAAGGTCTCTCGAGGTCTTTCTCGGGTTGAGGCAGGATACCCTGGCTTCCCTCGACTTGTGCAGGTGACCTCAGGGGGCTTCTCATGGTGGCTCTGAGAAGTCAGGGAAACTGGAGGTGGGAGGGTCCTCTTGGGACTCCACTGGGTTTGTTGCATTGGAAGAGGGCCTCATCTCCAGTTGAGGCAGGAAGCTCAGGGTTCCTCTGATTTCAGATTCCGATCGCAGGGTCCCTGCAGACTGGGGACAGGAGAGTCAGGCCTCGTCTTGGGTTGAGGCATGGAACTCCGCTTGCCTCTCGAGGTGTCCCCGGGGAGAAAGGCCACTTGTCGAGCTGTGTTTGGAACCTGGGGGTTTTTTCCGGACGATGCACGGGCGAATCACTGCCCCTTCGTGTTGACTTCATTCACAGGGTGGAGTTTGGAGAGGTGTCCGGGCATCGGGTTCTTATCAAGAGGGGACCGGGAAATCGGGGTGCTTCGCAATGTGGAAGCACCCACGAGGCCACGTCTGGAATGTCGTCGTGAGACCGGCCTCATCCTGAGGTGCGACCGGAAGGTCGGGAACCCCTTCCAGACAAAGCAGGGGAGTCGACCCTCCTGTCCAGAGCAGGAGGGTAGAAGGGGCTCAGAGGACGTGGTGCCGGAAAACCTCGGTGTTCCTCTCCAGGGAGCCCGGGATGCCGGGGAACTTTGTGGGGGCGCATCAAGGGTGCCAAGTACCGTTTCGACCTCCAATTCCTAACGTGGGACTTCTCCTGGGACGCTGTAGCGGGAAAGGGCTTCATCTTGCGATGACGGGGGAACCACGTGGTTTTTCTCGAGTTGCGGCGGGATTCTCGAGTTACGTCGGGGAATTCTGGATGCCTCTTGTGTTGGCCCAGGGAAGTCCAATCTTCCATTCGAGTTGCGAAGGAAAGCTGGGGATTGCTCTCGAGTGACTGCAGGGCCAATAGACCTCATCTAGGCTTGTGTCCAGAAGCCAATGTTCCTCTCCAGGGGCGACCGGGATCTCGGGGTTGCATTCCAGATGCACCCGGGGAGACAGGCATTCATCTCGAGTGGAAGCAAAGAACCCCGCTCTGCTGTCGAGTCGCGACGGGTATCTCTTGGAGCTCACTGGGTGGACTAAAGGGAGTCAAGCCTCCTGAAGCGTTTGGAGAGAGGTCGCGAGGTTGGCCTCTAGGCCATGCAGGAGACGAAGGCCCTCATCTCCGCGATGACGGGGGAGTCTCGGGGTGGTTCTCGAGCGGCGGCCCCAGGGTGCGGTTTCTCACGAGGTACGACGGCGAGGTCAGTGAGCCTCTCGTGGGGCGCCAGGGAAGTCGGGTCTCCATGTGAGTGGCGAGGGGGAGCGCGTCATTGCTCTCGAGTCATGGTAGGGGAATCTGAGGTCTTTCTTGGGTTGAGGCAGGAAACCCTGGCTTCCCTCGACTTGTGCAGGTGACCTCAAGGGGCTTCTCATGGTGGCTCTGAGAAGTCAGGGAAACTGGAGGTGGGAGGGGCCTCTCGGGACTCCACTGGGTTTGGTGCGTTGAAAGAGGGCCTCATCTCCAGTTGAGGCAGGAAGCTCAGGGTTCCTCTGATTTCACACTCCAATCGCAGGGTCCCTGCAGATTGGGGACAGGAGAGTCAGGCCTCGTCTTGGGTCGAGGCATGGAACTGCGTTTGCCTCTCGAGGTGTCCCCGGGGAGAGAGGCCACTTGTCGAGCTGTATTTGGAACCTGGGGTTTTTTTCCGGACGATGCACGGGCGAGTCATTGCCCCTTCGTGTTGACTTCATTCACAGGGTGGAGTTCGGAGAGGTGTCCGGGCATCGGGTTTCTTATCAGAGGGGGACCGGGAAATCGGGGTGCTTCGCAACGTGGAAGCACCCACGAGGCCACGTCTGGAATGTCGTCGTGAGACCGGCCTCATCCTTAGGTGCGACCGGAAGGGCGGGAACCGCTTCCAGACAAAGCAGGGGAGTCGACCCTCCTGTCGAGATCAGGAGGGTAGAAGGGGCTCAGAGGAAGTGCTGCCAGAAAACCTCGGTGTTCCTCTCCAGGGAGACCGGGATGCCGGGGAACTTTGTGGGGGCGCATCAAGGGTGCCAACTACCGTTTCGACCTCCAATTCCTAACGTGGCACTTCTCCTGAGACGCTGTAGCGGGAAAGGGCTTCATCTTGCGATGACGGGGAACCACGTGGTTTTTCTCGAGTTGCGGCGGGATTCTCGAGTTACGACGGGGAATTCAGGATGCCTCTTGTGTTGGCCTCCAGGGAAGTCCAATCTTCCTCGAGTTGCGAAGGAAAGCTGGGGATTGCTCTGCGAGTGACTGCGGCGCCAGTAGACCTCATCTAGGCTTGTGTCCAGAAGCCCAATGTTCCTCTCCAGGGGCGAAGGAGGATCTCGGGGTTGCATTCCAGACGCACCCGGGGAGACAGGCATCCATCTCGAGTGGAAGCAAAGAACTCCGCTCTGCTCTTGAGTCGCGACGGGTATCTCTTGGAGCTCACTGGGTGGGACTAAAGGGAGTCAAGCCTCCTTGATGGCGTTTTGGGAGAGAGGTCGCGAGGTTGGGTTCCTCTAGGCCACGCAATGAGACGAGCCCTCATCTTCCGCCGATTGACGGGTTGAGTTCTGGGTCTTCTCGAGCGGCTGCCCCAGGGTGCGGTTTCTCTCGAGGTTACGACGGCGAGGTTCATGTGAGCCTCTCCTGGGCGCCAGGGAAGTCGGTCTCCATGGCGGATAGTGCGAGGGGCGAAGCGCGTCATAGCTCTCGAGTCATGGTAGGGGAATCTGGCCTCGGAGACGTGTTGAAGAAGGTCTCTCGAGGGCCTTTCTCGGGTGAGGCAGGAAACCCTGGCTCTCCCTCGATTTGTGCAGGTGACCTCAGGGGGCTTCTCATGGTGGCTCTGAGAAGTCAGGAGATACTGGGAGGTGGAGGGGGCCCTCTCGGACTCCATGAGTTTGGTGCATTGGAAGAGGGCCTCATCTCCAGTTGAGGCAGGAAGCTCAGGGTTCCTCTGATTTCAGACTCCGATCGCAGGGTCCCTGCAGACTGGGGACAGGAGAGTCAGGCCTCGTCTTGGGTTGAGGCATGGAACTCCGGCTTGCCTCTCGAGTGTTCCCCGGGGAGAGAGGCCCACTTGTCGCCAGGCTGTATTTGGAACCTGGGGGTTTTTTCCGGATGATGCCACGGGCGAGTCACTTCCCCTGCGTGTTGACTTCATTCAACGGGGTGGGAGTTCTGAAGGTGTCCGGCATCGGTCCTCTTCAGAGGGGGACCGGGAAATCGGGGTGCTTCGCAATGTGGAAGCACCCACGAGGCCACGGTCTGGAATTGTCGTCGTGAGACCGGCCTCATCCTGAGGGTGCGACCGGAAGGTCGGGACCCCTTCCAGACAAAGCAGGGGAGTCGACCCTCCTGTTTGAGATCAGGAGGCGTAGAAGGGGGCTCAGAGGAAGTGGTGGCCCGGGAAACCTCGGTGTTTCCTCTTCCCAAGGGAGACCGGGATGCCGGGGGAATTTGTGGGGCGCATGCAAGGGTGCCAAGTACCCGTTTCGACCTCAATTCCTAATGTGGGAACTTCTTCTGAGCACGCTGTAGCGGGAAAGGCTTTCATCTTCGCGATGACTGGGGAACCACGTGGTTTTTGCCATGAGTTGCGGCGGGATTCTCGATTTACGACGGGGGAATTCAGGATGCCCTCTTGTGTTGGGGCCAGGCAAGTCAATCCTTCCATTCACGTTTGGCGGACGGCAAGCTGGGATTGATCTCGAATGAATGCAGGCAATACACACCTCATCTAGGCTTGTCTCCTCCCAAGAAGCCAATGTTCCTCTCCAGGGGCGAGGGGATCTCGGAGTTGCATTCCAGACGCATCCGGGGACACAGGCATTCATCTCGAGTGGAAGCAACGAACCCCGCTCTGCTCTCGAGTCGCAACGGGTATCTCTTGGAGCTCACTGGGCGGACTAAAGGGAGTCAAGCCTCCTGAGGCTTTTGGAGAGAGGTCGCGAGGTTGGCCTCTAGGCCATGCAGGAGACGAAGGCCCTCATCTCCGCCATGACGGGGCAGTCTCGGGGTGGTTCTCGAACGGCGGCCCCAGGGTTCGGTTTCTCACGAGGTACGAAGGCGAGGTCAGTGAGCCTCTCGTGGGGCGCCAGGGAAGTCGGGTCTCCATGCGAGTGGCGAGGGGGAGCGCGTCATTGCTCTCGAGTCATGGTAGGGGAATTTGGACTCGAGACGTGTTGAAGAAGGTCTTTCCAGGTCTTTCTCGGGTTGAGGCAGGAAACCCTGGCTTCCCTCGACTTGTGCAGGTGACCTCAGGGGGCTTCTCATGGTGGCTCTGAGACGTCGGGGAACCTGGAGGTGGGAGGGTCCTCTCGGGACTCCACGGGGTTTGGTGCATTGAAAGAGGGCCTCATTTAGAGTTGAGGCAGGAAGCTCAGGGTTCCTCTGATTTCAGACTCCGATCGCAGGGTCCCTGCAGACTGGGGACAGGAGAGTCAGGCCTCGTCTTTGGTTGAGGCATGGAACTCCGCTTACCTCTCGAGGTGTCCCCGGGGAGAGAGGCCACTTGCCGAGCTGTATTTGGAACCTGGGGGTTTTTTCCTGACGATGCACGGGCGAGTCACTTCCCCTGCGTGTTGACTTCATTCACGGGGTGGAGTTCGGAGAGGTGTCCGGGCATCGGGTTCTTATCAAGAGGGGACCGGGAAATCGGGGTGCTTCGCAATGTGGAAGCACCCACGAGGCTCCGTCTGGGAATGTCGTCGTGAGACCGGCCTCATCCTGATGTGCGACCGGAAGGTCGGGAACCCCTTCCAGAAAAGCCAAAGCAGGGAGAGTCTCGACGTTACCTGGTGAGATCATGCGAGAGGTGAAGGGGACTCAGAGGAATGAGTGCTTGGAACCTCGGTTTTCCTTCCAGGAGAGACCGGTTTGGATGCCGGGGACTTGTGGGGCATTCATAGGGTGTTCGCATACCGTTTAATCGACCTTCAATTTCTACGAGGGTCTTTCTTTGAGACTTCTGTAGCGGGACGGGCTTTCATCTTGCGTTTGACGGGGGACACCTCGGTTTTTCTTCGAGTTCCGCGGCGTATTTAAGAGTTCGACGGGGATTCAGGATGCCTGCTTGTGTTCTGGTTCCGGGAGGGAGTATGCTTCCCTCATTCCACTATCGAGTTGCTGGAAGGAGGCTCGTTATGTGACTCATCGTGTGAGTGATGCAGGGCCACATATTCCTCATCTACTCTTCGATGGTGTCCAGAGCCAACGTCTCCTGTCAGGGCGACCGGATCTCGTAGTTTCCCTGCACTGGTGGCATTCCAGATTCCACACGGGGGAGACAGGCATTCGTCTCGAATGGAACAAAGAACCCGCTCTTGCTCTCAGAGTCGCGCGATAGGTGTTTATCTTTGGACGCTCATGGGTGGACTATGGCAGGGAGTCACAATGCCTTGCTTTGCGAGAGGGGGGGGGGGCCCGGGGGGTTGGGAGACCACTTTGGTGAGATGGAGGTTCGCCTTGAGGTTGGCCTCTAGTGCCATGCAGGAGACCGACAGGCCCTCATCTCCACGAGTTATTAGACGGCGGGATCTCGGCTGGATCGTTTCCAGATGACGGCGCCCAGGGCTGCGGTTTCTACGACGGTAGCGGCGAGGGTCAGTTAGCCTCTCGTGGATGGCGGCCAGGGGATGTCGGGTCACCATGCGTAGTGGCGAAGGGATCACGAGCGGCGCTGTCATTTTGCTGCTTTACCCGAGCCGACTTATTTGGTGGGAGATTTGGCCTCGGACGGTTGAATTGGAAGGTCTCTCGAGGGTGTTTCGGCACGTTGTAGGGCAGGAAACTGGTTCCCTCGACTTGTGCGGTGACCTCACGGGGGCTTCTCATGGTGTTCTCTGAGAAGTGCAGCGGATAAACCTAGAGACGGGTGGCTGCGAGGGGCCTTTTCGGGTCTCCACTGAGGTTGGTGCATTGAGAGGGCTTCTCAGTTGAGGGCAGGTCACCTCAGGTTGTTCCCTTCCGTGATTTTCTGGACTGTGATCCGATGCAGGGTCCCTTTCATGATGGAGACCCAGGTGAGGTCAGGGCTCGTCTTGGGTTTTGAGGCATGAACTCCGCTGGCCTTCTCGAGGTATTGTGTGCCCACAAAGAATCACGTAAAGGAGGTGAGAGATTTCGAGAGCCACTTGTCGAGCATGCAGCTGTATTATGGACCTGTGGGGTTTTTTCTGTAGCCCGACGTCATGCACGGTGCGATGGTCGACTTGCGCCCTTTCGTGTATTTGCACTCATTCACAGGGGTGGGTGTCGGGGAGGTGTACTCAGTTTTGGCATCGGGTCTTCTTAACAAGAGGGGACGGGAAAATCGGGATTGAGTGCTTCGCTTTTGTGTTCGGATGTACTTGCAGGTCGGCACGAGGCCACGTCTAATGTCTAACGTGGAAGCCGGAACCTCATCCTGAGTGCGAACAGTCAGGTCGGGACACCCTTCAGAAGCACAAAGCAGGGGGAGTCGACCCTCGCTGCCAGATAGGAGGGTAGAAGGGCTCAGAGGTTAGGTATGGGTGCCGGAAACCTCAGTGGCTGTTCCTCTCACAGGGATTGACGGGATGCGGATGTTGGTGGGCGGTCGCATCAAGCGGTGGCCTAGTGCACCTTTCGACTCTCCAATTAAAAAACCGTGATTCGTAACGGCGGGATTCTCCTGACGACGCTTGTAGCGGCGAAGACAATGGTTTCAGTCTGTCACGATGACGGGGGGCACACGTGTTTTCTCCAGTTGCAGGCGAGGATTCTCGAGTACGACGCGGGCATTCAGGTGCTCTTGTGTTGGCCATGGAAGCTCCATATCTTCCATTCGGTGCGAAGGAAAGCTGGGGAGTTGCTCTCGAGATAGACTGGCAGGGCCAAAGACCTCATCTAGCTTGTGTTCCAGAAAGCATGTTTCTCTCTTCCAGGGCTGGGAGCAGACGGCGAATCTCGGGGTCTTGCAGGTGTTCCAGATTACGCACCCAGGCGAGCAACAGGCATTCATGCTCGAAGTGGAAGCAAAGAACCCCGCTCTGCTCCAGAAGTCGCAGACGGTATCTCTTGCGGAGTTTTCACTGGCGTGTGACTCAGGATAAGTGTCAAGCCTCCGGTTTGAGGGCCTGTTTTGTGAGAGGAGGTCGGCGCAAATCACGATTGTGCCTGTGGGACTAGTGGACTTGCAAGGAGACGAAGCCCTCGATACTCGCATGCATGACGGCGAGTCAAGTTCGGGTGGACTGGTTCGTCGAGCGGTGCGGCCCCGGGTGGTTTCTCAGCGAGTGCATCGGGTACTCGAAACTGGCTAAGTTGGGCACATGCTGAGTTGTCGAGTTTAGCCTACCTCGTGGGGCGCGGGGGTCCGGTCCATGCGAAGTGGTGAGGGAGAGCGCATTCATTGCTCTTCGGAGTTCATGGTGGGAATTGGCCTTCTGCGAGACGATTCGATGTGAAGACGGTCTCTGCTTACAGCGGTCTTTCTCGGGTTGAAGGCGGTTAAACCGCTGGCTTCCTCGATTGTGCAGAGTTGACCTTTTCAGGGGGGGCTTATTCTAATGGGTGTGGCGCATCTGAGAAGTTCAGGGATTTCAACTTCGGAGGTCGGAAGAGTGGCAACTCTTCGGGACTCAATCTCGGGTTTGTTGTGCATGGAAGGTGGGCATCATTATTGGTTGTTGAAGGCTGGCAGCAGACGTGGTACTCTTTCTGTATTTCAGACTTCAGTAGGTAGTCTCGCAGAGGGTCCCTGTCGAACCTTGGGGGACGTAGGAGATGTACGATGCAGGGCCTCCGTCTGAGGTTGAGGCATGTACTCCGCTTGCTTCGAGGTGTCCGGCGTGAGAGAGGGCCACATGATCGAGCTGTATTTGGAACCTGGGGTTTTTTTTTTTACTCGGTGATAACGGATGCACGGAGCGCGTTCACTTCCCCTTCAGTGTTGCTTCATTCATCGAGGTGGTTTCGATCGACGGCATAGGTGGTGGCCGGGATCGGGGGTCTTTTACCATAAGTGTGGACGACCCGGTGATATCTCCGGTGGAGTGGCTTCGCAAATGTGGAAAGCACAACGAGGGCCCGTCTGGGAATGTCGTTCGTGGAGACCGTGCCTCATCCCTGTAGATAAGCGTGCTGACCGCAAAGTGTGGGAACCTTCCAGACAAGCAGGAATGTCAGCCCTTCCATGTCCGACGCATTGTTCACGAGGGGGTCGAAGGTATTTCAAGAGGAGGCGCTAGCGGTGCC
>NW_020190801.1:0-28097 GCF_002263795.3 Bos taurus | reverse complement strand
GTGTCAGAGTATTCAGCCACGTGAACAGTGCATGCTCAGTCACGTGATCTGTGCCTGCTGAGCTGCGTGATTACTGTCTGCTCATCTGCTTGACAATTGCCAGCTGAGCTGCACGATTCCTGCCTGTCATCTGCCTGACAATTGCCAGCTGTGCTGTGTAATTCCGGCCTGCTAGCTGCTTGATTATTGCCAGCTGAGCAGCATGATTCCTCACAGCTGAGTTCCATGATTATTGCCTGCTGACTGTATGATTCGTGCCTACTCAGCTCTTTGTTTATTGCCTCCAGAGGCACATGATCAGAGTATGATAGCAAACATGCTCAGCGCATGATCAGTCACATGATCAGCGCCATTAAGTCACGTGATCACTACATGATAGGCATGTGATCAGTCCATGCTCAGTCACGGTATCAGTGCATGATCAGCCACGTGATCAGTGCATGATCTGTCACATGATTACTGTATGATCACCCACGTGATCAGTGCATGGGCAGTCATGTGATCAATGCATGATATAGACGTGATCAGTGCATGATTAGTCTCTTGTTCAGTGCATGATAGCCGCATGATCAGTGCATGATCCGTCACCTGATGGGTGTATGATCATTCACGTGACCTGTACATGGTAGCTACATGATCATGCATGATCAGCCACGTGAGTAGTGCTCGATAGCCACGTGATCACTGCATGATCAGTCACGTGATCAGTGCATGATCAGTCATGTGACCAGTACATGGTAGCTGCGTGAAGATCGCATGAACAGCCACGTGAGCAGTGCATGATAGCCACGTGATCAGTGCATGATCAGTCACGAGATCAGTGCATGATCAGTCACGTGATCAGTGCATGATCAGCCACGTGATCAGTGTATGACCAGGCACGTGATCAGTGTATGTCCAGCCAAGTGATCAGTGCATGATAGCCACGTGATCAGTGTATGATGAGTCACGTGATCAGTGCATGATCAGTCACGTGATCAGTGCATGATCAGCCACATGATCAGTGCATGATCAATTACGTGATCAGTGCATGATCAGTCACGTGACCAGTCCATGGTAGCTACGTGATCATTGCCACATCAGCCACGTGAGCAGTGCATGATAGCCACGTGATCAGTGCATGATCAGCCATGTGATCAGTGCATGATCAGTCACGTGATCAGTGCATGGTCAGTCACGTGATCAGTGCATGATCATCCACGTGATCAGTGCATGTGGAGTCATGTAGTCAATGCATGATAGAGCCGTGATCAGTGCACGATCAGTCCCGTGATGAGTGTATGATCAGCCAAGTGATCAGTGCAAGATAGCTACGTGATCAGTGCATGATCAGTCACATGATCAGTGCATGATCAGTCACATGATAGGTGTGTGGTCAGCCGTGTGAACAGTGTATGCTCAGTCACGTGATCAAGGCCTGCTGAGCTGCGTGATTACTGTCTGCTCATCTGCTTGACAATTTCCAGCTGAGCTGCACGAATCCTGCCTGTCATCTCCTTGACAATTGCCACCTGTGCTGCGTAATTCCTGCCTGCTCATCTACTTGATTATTGCCAGCTGAGCAGCATGATTTCTCAGAGCTGAGTTCCATGATTATAGCCTGCTGACTGATTCCTGCCTACTCAGCTCTATGTTCATTGCCTGCAGATGATCTGTGCATGACCAGGCAGGTGATCAGTGTATGATCAGCCACGTGAACAGTGCATGATAGCCACGTGATCAGTGCATGATCAGTCACGTGATCACTGCATGATCAGTCACGTCATCAGTGCAAGATCAACTACGTGATCAGTGCATGATCACTCACGTGACCAGTACATGGTAGCTACGTGATCATTGCATGATCAGCCACATGAGCCGTGCATGATAGCCACGAGATCAGTGCATGATCAGTCACATGATCAGTGCATGTTCAGTCACGTGAACAGTGCATGATAAGTCAGCTGATCAGTGCATGATCAATTATGTGATCAGTGCATGATCACTCACGTGACCAGTACATGGTAGCTACGTGATCATTGCATGATCAGCCATGTGAGCAGTGCATGATAGCCACCTGATCAGTGCATGATCAGTTTCGGGAGCAGAGTATGATCAGCCACTTGATCAGTGCATGATAGCCACGTGATCACTGCATGATCTGTCTCATGATCAGTGTATGATCATTCACGTGATCAGTGCATGGGCAGTCATGTAATCAGTGCATGATACAGACGTGATCAGTGCAAGATCAGTCTCGTGATCAGTGTATGACCAACCATGTGATCAGTGCATGATAGCCACGTGATCAGTGCATGATAAGTCACGTGATCAGTGCATGATCAGTCACGTGTTCAGTGCATGATCAGCCACACGATCAGTGCATGATCAGTCACGTGACCAGTACATGGTAGCTGCGTGATCATTGCATGATCAACCACGTGATCAGTGCATGATCAGCCACGTGATCAGTGCATGATCAGTCATGTGACCAGTACATGGTAGCTACGTGATCATTGCATGATCAGCCACGTGATCTGTGCATGATAGCCACGTGATCAGTGCATGACCAGTCACATGATACGTGTGTGATCAGCCACGTGACCAGTGCATGATCAGTCACGTGATACGTGTGTGATCAGCCACGTGATCAGTGCAGGATATCCACGTGATCAGTGCAGGATAGCCACGTGATCACTTCATGATTAGTCACGTGATCTGTACATGATCAGTCACGTGATACGTGTGTGATCAGCCACCGGATCAGTGCTTGATGAGCCACGTGATCAGTGCAGGATCAATTACGTGATCAGTGCATGATCAGTCACGAGACCAGTACATGGTTGCTACGTGACCATTGCATGATCAGCCACGTGAGCAGAGCATGATAGCCACGTGATCAGTGCATTATCAGTCACGTGATCAGTACATGATCAGTCACATGAACAGTGCATGATCATTTACGTGATCTGTGCATGATCAGTCACGTGACCAGTATATGGTAGCTTCGTGATCATTCCATGACGAACCACGTGAGCAGTGCATGATAGCCACGTGATGCGTGCATGATCAGTTGCGTGAGCAGAATATGATCAGCCACGTGATCAGTGCATGAGTGCCACGTGATCAGTGCATGATATGTCACGTGACAGGTGTGTGATCAGCCACGTGAACAGTGCATGTTCAGCCACGTATTCAGTGCATGATAGCCACGTGGTCAGTGCACGATCAGTTACGTGAGCAGTGTATGATCAGCCACGTGATCAGTGCATGGTCAGACACGTGAACAGTGTATGATCAGCCACGTGATCAGTGCATGATATCCAAGTGATCAGTGCATGATCAATCACGTGATCAGTATATGATCAGCCACGTGAACAGTGCATGCTCAGTCACATGATCAGGGCCTGCTGAGCTGCGTGATTACTGTCTGCTCATCTGCTTGACAATTGCCAGCTGAGCTGCACGATTCCTGCCTGTCATCTGCCTGACAATTGCCAGCTGTGCTGTGTAATTCCGGCCTGCTAGCTGCTTGATTATTGCCAGCTGAGCAGCATGATTCCTCACAGCTGAGTTCCATGATTATTGCCTGCTGACTGTATGATTCGTGCCTACTCAGCTCTTTGTTTATTGCCTCCAGAGGCACATGATCAGAGTATGATAGCAAACATGCTCAGCGCATGATCAGTCACATGATCAGCGCCATTAAGTCACGTGATCACTACATGATAGGCATGTGATCAGTCCATGCTCAGTCACGGTATCAGTGCATGATCAGCCACGTGATCAGTGCATGATCTGTCACATGATTACTGTATGATCACCCACGTGATCAGTGCATGGGCAGTCATGTGATCAATGCATGATATAGACGTGATCAGTGCATGATTAGTCTCGTGTTCAGTGCATGATAGCCGCGTGATCAGTGCATGATCCGTCACCTGATGGGTGTATGATCATTCACGTGACCTGCACATGGTAGCTACATGATCATTGCATGATCAGCCACGTGAGTAGTGCTCTATAGCCACGTGATCACTGCATGATCAGTCACGTGATCAGTGCATGATCAGTCATGTGACCAGTACATGGTAGCTGCGTGAAGATCGCATGAACAGCCACGTGAGCAGTGCATGATAGCCACGTGATCAGTGCATGATCAGTCACGAGATCAGTGCATGATCAGTCACGTGATCAGTGCATGATCAGCCACGTGATCAGTGTATGACCAGGCACGTGATCAGTGTATGTCCAGCCAAGTGATCAGTGCATGATAGCCACGTGATCAGTGTATGATGAGTCACGTGATCAGTGCATGATCAGCCACATGATCAGTGCATGATAAATTACGTGATCAGTGCATGACCAGGCACGTGATCAGTGTATGTCCAGCCAAGTGATCAGTGCATGATAGCCACGTGATCAGTGTATGATCAGTCACGTGATCAGTGCATGATCAGCCACATGATCAGTGCATGATAAATTACGTGATCAGTGCATGATCAGTCACGTGACCAGTCCATGGTAGCTAAGTGATCATTGCCACATCAGCCACGTGAGCAGTGCATGATAGCCACGTGATCAGTGCATGATCAGCCATGTGATCAGTGCATGATCAGTCACGTGATCAGTGCATGATCATCCACGTGATCAGTGCATGTGGAGTCATGTAGTCAATGCATGATAGCGCCGTGATCAGTGCACGATCAGTCCCGTGATGAGTGTATGATCAGCCAAGTGATCAGTGCAAGATAGCTACGTGATCAGTGCATGATCAGTCACATGATCAGTGCATGATCAGTCACGTGATAGGTGTGTGGTCAGCCATGTGAACAGTGTATGCTTAGTCACGTGATCAAGGCCTGCTGAGCTGCGTGATTCCTGTCTGCTCATCTGCTTGACAATTTCCAGCTGAGCTGCACGAATCCTGCCTGTCATCTCCTTGACAATTGCCACCTGTGCTGCGTAATTCCTGCCTGCTCATCTACTTGATTATTGCCAGCTGAGCAGCATGATTTCTCAGAGCTGAGTTCCATGATTATAGCCTGCTGACTGATTCCTGCCTACTCAGCTCTATGTTCATTGCCTGCAGATGATCTGTGCATGACCAGGCAGGTGATCAGTGTATGATCAGCCACGTGAACAGTGCATGATAGCCACGTGATCAGTGCATGATCAGTCACGTGATCACTGCATGATCAGTCACGTCATCAGTGCAAGATCAACTACGTGATCAGTGCATGATCACTCACGTGACCAGTACATGGTAGCTACGTGATCATTGCATGATCAGCCACATGAGCCGTGCATGATAGCCACGAGATCAGTGCATGATCAGTCACATGATCAGTGCATGTTCAGTCACGTGAACAGTGCATGATAAGTCAGCTGATCAGTGCATGATCAATTATGTGATCAGTGCATGATCACTCACGTGACCAGTACATGGTAGCTACGTGATCATTGCATGATCAGCCATGTGAGCAGTGCATGATAGCCACCTGATCAGTGCATGATCAGTTTCGGGAGCAGAGTATGATCAGCCACTTGATCAGTGCATGATAGCCACGTGATCACTGCATGATCTGTCTCATGATCAGTGTATGATCATTCACGTGATCAGTGCATGGGCAGTCATGTAATCAGTGCATGATACAGACGTGATCAGTGCAAGATCAGTCTCGTGATCAGTGTATGGTCAACCACGTGATCAGTGCACAACAGCCAGGTAATGAGTGCATGATAGGCAGATGATCAGTGCATTATCAGTCACATGATCAGTGTATGAACAGCCAAGTAATCAGTGCATGATAGCCAACTGATCAGTGCATGATGAGTTAGGTGATCAGTGCATGATCAGTCACGTGATCAGTGTATGATCATCCACGTGATCAGTGCATGTGGAGTCATGTAATCAATGCATGATAGCGCCGTGATCAGTGCATGATCAGTCCCGTGATGAGTGTATGATCAGACAATTGATCAGTGCAAGATAGCTACGTGATCAGTGCATGATCAGTCACATGATCAGTGAATGATAAGCCACGTCATCAGTGCATGATAGCCATGTGATCAGTGCATACATACATGAGCAGTGCATCCGCAATCACGTGATCAGTGCATGAGAGCCACGTGATCAGTGCATGATCAGTCACGTGATAGGTATGTGATCAGCCACGTGAACAGTGCATGCTCAGTCACGTGATCAGGGCCTGCTGAGCTGCGTGATTCCTGTCTGCTCATCTGCTTGACAACTGCCAGCTGAGCTGCACGATTCCTGCCTGTCATCTCCTTGACAATTGCTACCTGTGCTGCGTAATTCCTGCCTGCTCATCTACTTGATTATTGCCAGCTGAGCAGCATGATTTCTCAGAGCTGAGTTCCATGATTATTGCCTGCTGACTGATTCCTGCCTACTCAGCTCTTTGCTCATTGCCTCCAGAGGCACATGATCAGTGTATGACACCAAATATGATCAGCACATGATCAGTCACATGATCAATGCATGATAAGCCAGGTGATCAGTGCATGATCAATTACGTGATCAATGCATGATCAGTCATGTGACTGGTACATCGTAGCTGCGTGATCATTGCATGTTCAGCCACGTGAGCAGTGCATGATTAGTCACGTGATCTGTGCATGAACAGGCACATGAACAGTGTATGATCCGCCACGTGATCAGTGCATTATAGCCACGTGATCAGTGCATGATCAGTCAAGTGATCAGTGCGTGAACAGTCACGTGATCAGTGCATGATGAGCCACGTGATCAGTGCATGATCAGTCACGTGACCAGTACATGGTTTCTACGTGACAATTGCATGATCAGCCACGTGAGCAGGGCATGATAGCCACGTGATCAGTGCATGACCAGTCACGTGATCCGTACATGATCAGTCACGTGAACAGTGCATGATCATTTACGTGATCTGTGCATGATCAGTCACGTGGCCAGTATATGGTAGCTACATGATCATTGCATGACCAGCCACGTGAGCAGTGCAAGATAGTCACGTGATGTGTGCATGATCAGTTATGTGAGCAGAGATGATCAGCCACGTGATCAGTGCATGAGTGCCACGTGATCAGTGCATGATCAGTCACGTGACACGTGTGTGATCAGCCATGTGAACAGGGCATGTTCAGCCACGTGATCAGTGCATGATAGCCACGTGATCAGTGCATGATATCCTAGTGATCAGTGCATGGTCAATCACGTGATCAGTGTATGATCAGCCACGTGAACAGTGCATGCTCAGTCACGTGATCAGGGCCTGCTGAGTTGCGTGATTACTGTCTGGTCATCTGCTTCACAATTGCCAGCTGAGCTGCAGGATTCCTGCCTGTCATCTGCTTGACAATTGCCAGCTGTGCTGCGTAATTCCTGCCTGCTCAGCTGCTTGATTATTGCCAGCTGAGCAGCATGACTCCTCACAGCTGAGTTCCATGATTATTGCCTGCTGACTGTTTGATTCGTGCCTACTCAGCACTTTGTTTATTGCCTTCAGAGGCACATTATCAGTGTATGATAGCAAACATGATCAGTGCATGATCAGTCACATGATCAGCGCCATTAAGTCACGTGATCACTACATGATAGTCATGTGATCATTGCATGATAGCCACGTGATCAGTGCATGATCAGCCAGGTGATCAGTGCATGATAGCTACGTGATCAGTTCATGATTAGTCACGTGATCTGTACATGACCAGGCAGGTGATCAGTGTATAATCAGCCACGTGAACAGTGCATGATAGCCACGTGATCAGTGCATGATCAGTCACCTGATGGGTGTATGATCAGTCACGTGACCGGTACATGGTAGCTACATGATCATTGCATGATCGGCCACGTGAGTATTGCATGATAGCCACGTGATCAGTGCATGATCAGTCACGTGATCTGTGCATGATCAGTCACGTAATCTGTGCATGACCAGGCACGTGATCAATGTGTGACCAGGAAAGTGATCAGTGCATGATAGCCACGTGATCAGTGCATGATCAGTCACGTGATCAGTGCATGATCAGTCACGTGATCAGTGTGTGATCAGCCACGTTATCAGTGCATGATCAATTACGTCATCAGTGCATGATCAGTCATGTGACCAGTACATGGTAGCTAGGTGATCATTGCATGATCAGCCACGTGAGACGTGCATGATAGCCACGAGATCAATGCATGATCAGTCACCTGATCAGTGCTTGATCAGTCACGTGACCAGTCCATGGTAGCTACGTGATCATTGCATGATCAGCAACGTGAGCCGTGCATGATAGCCACGAGATCAGTGCATGATCAGTCACGTGACCAGTCCATGGTAGCTACGTGATCATTGCATGATCAGCCACGTGAGTAGTGCATGATAGCCAGGTGAACAGTGCATGATCAGTCACGTGATCAGTGCATGATCAGTCATGTAATCTGTGCATGACCAGGCACGTGATCAGTGTATGACCAGCCAAGTGATCAGGGCATGATAGCCACGTGATCAGTGCATGATCAGTCACGTGATCAGTTCGTGATCAGTCACGTAATCAGTGTATGATCAGCCACGTGATCAGTGCATGATCAGCCACATAATCATTGCATGATCAATTACGTCATCAGTGCATGATCAGTCATGTGACAAGTACATGGTAGCTAGGTGATCATTGCATGATCAGCCACGTGAGACGTGCATGATAGCCACGAGATCAGTGCATGATCAGTCACATGAACAGTGCATGATAAGTCAACTGATCAGTGCATGATCAATTATGTGATCATTGCACGATCACTCACGTGACTAGTACATGGTAGCTACGTGATCATTGCATGATCAGCCACGTGAGCAGTGCATGATAGCCATGTGATCATGGCATGATCAGTTTCAGGAGCAGAGTATGATCAGCCACTTGATCAGTGCATGATAGCCACGAGATCAGTGCATGATCAGTCACGTGATCAGTGTATGATCAGCCAAGTAATCAGTGCATGATTGCCAACTCATCAGTGCATGATCAGTCACGTGATCAGTGCATGGTCAGTCACGTGATCAGTGCATGATCAGTCACGTGATCAGTGTATGATCATCCACGTGATCAGTGCATGTGGAGTCATGTAATCAATGCATGATATCGCCGTGATCAGTGCATGATCAGTCCCGTAATGAGTGTATGATCAGCCAAGTGATCAGTGCAAGATAGCTAGGTGATCAGTGCATGATCCGTCACATGATCAGTGCATGATCAGCCAAGTGAGCAGTGCATGATAGCCACGTGATCAGTGCATACAATTACGTGATCACTGCATGCGCAATCACGTGATCAGTGCATGAGAGCCACGTGATCAGTGCATGATCATTCACGTGATAGGTGTGTGATCAGCCACGTGAACAGTGCATGCTCAGTCACGTGATCAGGGCCTGCTGAGCTGCGTGATTACTGTCTGCTCATCTGCTTGACAATTGCCAGCTGAGTTGCACGATTCCTGCCTGTCATCTCCTTGACAATTGCCACCTGTGCTGCGTAATTCCTGCCTGCTCATCTACTTGATTATTGCCAGCTGAGCAGCGTGATTTCTCAGAGCTCAGTTCCATGATTATTGCCTGCTGACTGATTCCTGCCTACTCAGCTCTTTGTTCATTGCCTCCAGAGGCACATGATCAGTGTATGACACCAAACATGATCAGCACATGATCAGTCACATGATCAATGCATGATAAGCCAGGTGATCAGTGCATGGTCAATTACGTGATCAGTGCATGATCAGTCATGCGACTAGTACATCGTAGCTGCGTGATCATTGCATGATCAGCCACGTGAGCAGTGCATGATAGCCACGTGATCAGTGTATGATCAGACACGTGATCAGTGCATGATCAGCCACGTGATCAGTGCATGATCAAATACGTGATCAGTGCATGATCAGTCACGTGATACGTGTGTGATCAGCCACGTGATCAGTGCATGATAGCCACGGGATCACTTCATGAGTAGTCACGTGATCTGTGCATGACCAGGCACGTGACCAGTGTATGATCAGCCACGTGATCAGTGCATGATCGGACACGTGAACAGTGTATGATCAGCCACGTGTTCAGTGCATGATACCTACGTGATCAGTTCATGTTTAGTCACGTGATCTGTGCATGACAGGCACGTAATCAGTGCATGATATCCACGTGATCAGTGAATTATACCCACGTGATCAGTTCATGATTAGTCACGTGATCTGTGCGTGACCAGGCACGTGATCAGTGTATGACCATCCATGTGATCAGTGCATGATAGCCACGTGATCAGTGCATGATCAGTCACGTGATCAGTGCATGATCAGTAACGAGAACAGTGCATGATAAGTCACCTGATCAGTGCATGATCAAATACGTGATCAGTGAATGATCACTCACGTGACTAGTACATGGTAGCTACGTGATCATTGCATGATCAGCAACGTGAGCCGTGCATGATAGCCACGAGATCAGTGCATGATCAGTCACGTGACCAGTCCATGGTAGCTACGTGATCATTGCATGATCAGCCACCTGAGTAGTGCATGATAGCCAGGTGATCAGTGCATGATCAGTCACGTGATCAGTGCATGATCAGTCATGTAATCTGTGCATGACCAGGCACGTGATCAGTGTATGATCAGCCACGTGATCAGTGCATGATCAGCCACATAATCAGTGCATGATCAATTACATCATCAGTGCATGATCAGTCATGTGACCAGTACATGGTAGCTAGGTGATCATTGCATGATCAGTCACGTGAGCCGTGCATGATAGCCACGAGATCAGTGCATGATCAGTCACGTGATCAGTGCATGATCAGTAACGAGAACAGTGCATGATAAGTCACCTGATCAGTGCATGATCAATTATGTGATCAGTGCACGATCACTCTCGTGACTAGTACATGGTAGCTACGTGATCATTGCATGATCAGCCACGTGAGCAGTGCATGATAGCCACGTGATCAGTGCATGATCAGTTTCAGGAGCAGAGTATGATCAGCCACTTGATCAGTGCATGATAGCCACGAGATCAGTGCATGATCAGTCACGTGATCAGTGTATGATCAGCCAAGTAATCAGTGCATGATTGCCAACTCATCAGTGCATGATCAGTCACGTGATCAGTGCATGGTCAGTCACGTGATCAGTGCATGATCAGTCACGTGATCAGTGTATGATCATCCACGTGATCAGTGCATGTGGAGTCATGTAATCAATGCATGATAGCGCCGTGATCAGTGCATGATCAGTCCCGTAATGAGTGTATGATCAGCCAAGTGATCAGTGCAAGATAGCTAGGTGATCAGTGCATGATCCGTCACATGATCAGTGCATGAGAAGCCACTTCATCAGTGCATGATAGCCACGTGATCAGTGCATACAATTACGTGATCAGTGCATGCGCAATCACGTGATCAGTGCATGAGAGCCACGTGATCAGTGCATGATCATTCACGTGATAGGTGTGTGATCAGCCACGTGAACAGTGCATGCTCAGTCACGTGATCAGGGCCTGCTGAGCTGCGTGATTACTGTCTGCTCATCTGCTTGACAATTGCCAGCTGAGTTGCACGATTCCTGCCTGTCATCTCCTTGACAATTGCCACCTGTGTTGCGTAATTCCTGCCTGCTTATCTACTTGATTATTGCCAGCTGAGCAGAGTGATTTCTCAGAGCTCAGTTCCATGATTATTGCCTGCTGACTGATTCCTGCCTACTCAGCTCTTTGTTCATTGCCTCCAGAGGCACATGATCAGTGTATGACACCAAACATGATCAGCACATGATCAGTCACATGATCAATGCATGATAAGCCAGGTGATCAGTGCATGGTCAATTACGTGATCAGTGCATGATCAGTCATGCGACTAGTACATCGTAGCTGCGTGATCATTGCATGATCAGCCACGTGAGCAGTGCATGATAGCCACGTGATCAGTGTATGATCAGACACGTGATCAGTGCATGATCAGCCACGTGATCAGTGCATGATCAAATACGTGATCAGTGCATGATCAGTCACGTGATACGTGTGTGATCAGCCACGTGATCAGTGCATGATAGCCACGGGATCACTTCATGAGTAGTCACGTGATCTGTGCATGACCAGGCACGTGATCAGTGTATGATCAGCCACGTGATCAGTGCATGATCGGACACGTGAACAGTGTATGATCAGCCACGTGTTCAGTGCATGATACCTACGTGATCAGTTCATGTTTAGTCACGTGATCTGTGCATGACAGGCACGTAATCAGTGCATGATATCCACGTGATCAGTGAATTATACCCACGTGATCAGTTCATGATTAGTCACGTGATCTGTGCGTGACCAGGCACGTGATCAGTGTATGACCATCCATGTGATCAGTGCATGATAGCCACGTGATCAGTGCATGATCAGTCACGTGATCAGTGCATGATCAGTAACGAGAACAGTGCATGATAAGTCACCTGATCAGTGCATGATCAATTACGTGATCAGTGCATGATCACTCACGTGACTAGTACATGGTAGCTACGTGATCATTGCATGATCAGCAACGTGAGCCGTGCATGATAGCCACGAGATCAGTGCATGATCAGTCACGTGACCAGTCCATGGTAGCTACGTGATCATTGCATGATCAGCCACCTGAGTAGTGCATGATAGCCAGGTGATCAGTGCATGATCAGTCACGTGATCAGTGCATGATCAGTCATGTAATCTGTGCATGACCAGGCACGTGATCAGTGTATGATCAGCCACGTGATCAGTGCATGATCAGCCACATAATCAGTGCATGATCAATTACGTCATCAGTGCATGATCAGTCATGTGACCAGTACATGGTAGCTAGGTGATCATTGCATGATCAGTCACGTGAGCCGTGCATGATAGCCACGAGATCAGTGCATGATCAGTCACGTGATCAGTGCATGATCAGTAACGAGAACAGTGCATGATAAGTCACCTGATCAGTGCATGATCAATTATGTGATCAGTGCACGATCACTCACGTGACTAGTACATGGTAGCTACGTGATCATTGCATGATCAGCCACGTGAGCAGTGCATGATAGCCACGTGATCATTGCATGATCAGTTTCAGGAGCAGAGTATGATCAGCCACTTGATCAGTGCATGATAGCCACGAGATCAGTGCATGATCAGTCACGTGATCAGTGTATGATCAGCCAAGTAATCAGTGCATGATTGCCAACTCATCAGTGCATGATCAGTCACGTGATCAGTGCATGGTCAGTCACGTGATCAGTGCATGATCAGTCACGTGATCAGTGTATGATCATCCACGTGATCAGTGCATGTGGAGTCATGTAATCAATGCATGATAGCGCCGTGATCAGTGCATGATCAGTCCCGTAATGAGTGTATGATCAGCCAAGTGATCAGTGCAATATAGCTAGGTGATCAGTGCATGATCCGTCACATGATCAGTGCATGAGAAGCCACTTCATCAGTGCATGATAGCCACGTGATCAGTGCATACAATTACGTGATCAGTGCATGCGCAATCACGTGATCAGTGCATGAGAGCCACGTGATCAGTGCATGATCATTCACGTGATAGGTGTGTGATCAGCCACGTGAACAGTGCATGCTCAGTCACGTGATCAGGGCCTGCTGAGCTGCGTGATTACTGTCTGCTCATCTGCTTGACAATTGCCAGCTGAGTTGCACGATTCCTGCCTGTCATCTCCTTGACAATTGCCACCTGTGCTGCGTAATTCCTGCCTGCTCATCTACTTGATTATTGCCAGCTGAGCAGCGTGATTTCTCAGAGCTCAGTTCCATGATTATTGCCTGCTGACTGATTCCTGCCTACTCAGCTCTTTGTTCATTGCCTCCAGAGGCACATGATCAGTGTATGACACCAAACATGATCAGCACATGATCAGTCACATGATCAATGCATGATAAGCCAGGTGATCAGTGCATGGTCAATTACGTGATCAGTGCATGATCAGTCATGCGACTAGTACATCGTAGCTGCGTGATCATTGCATGATCAGCCACGTGAGCAGTGCATGATAGCCACGTGATCAGTGTATGATCAGACACGTGATCAGTGCATGATCAGCCACGTGATCAGTGCATGATCAAATACGTGATCAGTGCATGATCAGTCACGTGACACCTGAGTGATATGCCACGTGATCAGTGCATGATAGCCACGGGATCACTTCATGAGTAGTCACGTGATCTGTGCATGACCAGGCACGTGATCAGTGTATGATCAGCCACGTGATCAGTGCATGATCGGACACGTGAACAGTGTATGATCAGCCACGTGTTCAGTGCATGATACCTACGTGATCAGTTCATGTTTAGTCACGTGATCTGTGCATGACAGGCACGTAATCAGTGCATGATATCCACGTGATCAGTGAATTATACCCACGTGATCAGTTCATGATTAGTCACGTGATCTGTGCGTGACCAGGCACGTGATCAGTGTATGACCATCCATGTGATCAGTGCATGATAGCCACGTGATCAGTGCATGATCAGTCACGTGATCAGTGCATGATCAGTAACGAGAACAGTGCATGATAAGTCACCTGATCAGTGCATGATCAATTACGTGATCAGTGCATGATCACTCACGTGACTAGTACATGGTAGCTACGTGATCATTGCATGATCAGCAACGTGAGCCGTGCATGATAGCCACGAGATCAGTGCATGATCAGTCACGTGACCAGTCCATGGTAGCTACGTGATCATTGCATGATCAGCCACCTGAGTAGTGCATGATAGCCAGGTGATCAGTGCATGATCAGTCACGTGATCAGTGCATGATCAGTCATGTAATCTGTGCATGACCAGGCACGTGATCAGTGTATGATCAGCCACGTGATCAGTGCATGATCAGCCACATAATCAGTGCATGATCAATTACGTCATCAGTGCATGATCAGTCATGTGACCAGTACATGGTAGCTAGGTGATCATTGCATGATCAGTCACGTGAGCCGTGCATGATAGCCACGAGATCAGTGCATGATCAGTCACGTGATCAGTGCATGATCAGTAATGAGAACAGTGCATGATAAGTCACCTGATCAGTGCATGATCAATTATGTGATCAGTGCACGATCACTCACGTGACTAGTACATGGTAGCTACGTGATCATTGCATGATCAGCCACGTGAGCAGTGCATGATAGCCACGTGATCATTGCATGATCAGTTTCAGGAGCAGAGTATGATCAGCCACTTGATCAGTGCATGATAGCCATGAGATCAGTGCATGATCAGTCACGTGATCAGTGTATGATCAGCCAAGTAATCAGTGCATGATTGCCAACTCATCAGTGCATGATCAGTCACGTGATCAGTGCATGGTCAGTCACGTGATCAGTGCATGATCAGTCACGTGATCAGTGTATGATCATCCACGTGATCAGTGCATGTGGAGTCATGTAATCAATGCATGATAGCGCCGTGATCAGTGCATGATCAGTCCCGTAATGAGTGTATGATCAGCCAAGTGATCAGTGCAAGATAGCTAGGTGATCAGTGCATGATCCGTCACATGATCAGTGCATGAGAAGCCACTTCATCAGTGCATGATAGCCACGTGATCAGTGCATACAATTACGTGATCAGTGCATGCGCAATCACGTGATCAGTGCATGAGAGCCACGTGATCAGTGCATGATCATTCACGTGATAGGTGTGTGATCAGCCACGTGAACAGTGCATGCTCAGTCACGTGATCAGGGCCTGCTGAGCTGCGTGATTACTGTCTGCTCATCTGCTTGACAATTGCCAGCTGAGTTGCACGATTCCTGCCTGTCATCTCCTTGACAATTGCCACCTGTGCTGCGTAATCCCTGCCTGCTCATCTACTTGATTATTGCCAGCTGAGCAGCGTGATTTCTCAGAGCTCAGTTCCATGATTATTGCCTGCTGACTGATTCCTGCCTACTCAGCTCTTTGTTCATTGCCTCCAGAGGCACATGATCAGTGTATGACACCAAACATGATCAGCACATGATCAGTCACATGATCAATGCATGATAAGCCAGGTGATCAGTGCATGGTCAATTACGTGATCAGTGCATGATCAGTCATGAGACTAGTACATCGTAGCTGCGTGATCATTGCATGATCAGCCACGTGAGCAGTGCATGATAGCCACGTGATCAGTGTATGATCAGACACGTGATCAGTGCATGATCAGCCACGTGATCAGTGCATGATCAATACGTGATCAGTGCATGATCAGTCACGTGACACTTGTGTGATATGCCACGTGATCAGTGCATGATAGCCACGGGATCACTTCATGAGTAGTCACGTGATCTGTGCATGACCAGGCACGTGATCAGTGTATGATCAGCCACGTGATCAGTGCATGATCGGACACGTGAACAGTGTATGATCAGCCACGTGTTCAGTGCATGTTACCTACGTGATCAGTTCATGTTTAGTCACGTGATCTGTGCATGACAGGCACGTAATCAGTGCATGATATCCACGTGATCAGTGAATTATACCCACGTGATCAGTTCATGATTAGTCACGTGATCTGTGCGTGACCAGGCACGTGATCAGTGTATGACCATCCATGTGATCAGTGCATGATAGCCACGTGATCAGTGCATGATCAGTCACGTGATCAGTGCATGATCAGTAACGAGAACAGTGCATGATAAGTCACCTGATCAGTGCATGATCAATTACGTGATCAGTGCATGATCACTCACGTGACTAGTACATGGTAGCTACGTGATCATTGCATGATCAGCAACGTGAGCCGTGCATGATAGCCACGAGATCAGTGCATGATCAGTCACGTGACCAGTCCATGGTAGCTACGTGATCATTGCATGATCAGCCACCTGAGTAGTGCATGATAGCCAGGTGATCAGTGCATGATCAGTCACGTGATCAGTGCATGATCAGTCATGTAATCTGTGCATGACCAGGCACGTGATCAGTGTATGATCAGCCACGTGATCAGTGCATGATCAGCCACATAATCAGTGCATGATCAATTACGTCATCAGTGCATGATCAGTCATGTGACCAGTACATGGTAGCTAGGTGATCATTGCATGATCAGTCACGTGAGCCGTGCATGATAGCCACGAGATCAGTGCATGATCAGTCACGTGATCAGTACATGATCAGTCACGTGATCAGTGTATGATCAGCCAAGTAATCAGTGCATGATTGCCAACTCATCAGTGCATGATCAGTCACGTGATCAGTGCATGATCAGTCACGTGATCAGTGCATGATCAGTCACGTGATCAGTGTATGATCATCCACGTGATCAGTGCATGTGGAGTCATGTAATCAATGCATGATAGCGCCGTGATCAGTGCATGATCAGTCCCGTAATGAGTGTATGATCAGCCAAGTGATCAGTGCAAGATAGCTAGGTGATCAGTGCATGATCCGTCACATGATCAGTGCATGAGAAGCCACTTCATCAGTGCATGATAGCCACGTGATCAGTGCATACAATTACGTGATCAGTGCATGCGCAATCACGTGATCAGTGCATGAGAGCCACGTGATCAGTGCATGATCATTCACGTGATAGGTGTGTGATCAGCCACGTGAACAGTGCATGCTCAGTCACGTGATCAGGGCCTGCTGAGCTGCGTGATTACTGTCTGCTCATCTGCTTGACAATTGCCAGCTGAGTTGCACGATTCCTGCCTGTCATCTCCTTGACAATTGCCACCTGTGCTGCGTAATTCCTGCCTGCTCATCTACTTGATTATTGCCAGCTGAGCAGCGTGATTTCTCAGAGCTCAGTTCCATGATTATTGCCTGCTGACTGATTCCTGCCTACTCAGCTCTTTGTTCATTGCCTCCAGAGGCACATGATCAGTGTATGACACCAAACATGATCAGCACATGATCAGTCACATGATCAATGCATGATAAGCCAGGTGATCAGTGCATGGTCAATTACGTGATCAGTGCATGATCAGTCATGCGACTAGTACATCGTAGCTGCGTGATCATTGCATGATCAGCCACGTGAGCAGTGCATGATAGCCACGTGATCAGTGTATGATCAGA
Source organism: Bos taurus (assembly GCF_002263795.3). NCBI lineage: Eukaryota > Metazoa > Chordata > Mammalia > Artiodactyla > Bovidae > Bos > Bos taurus. The sequence goes on along the minus strand of NW_020190801.1, from coordinate 10,062 downwards.
CACGTGATCAGTGCATGATCAGCCACGTGATCAGTGCATGATCAGTCACGTGACACGTGTGTGATCAGCCACGTGATCAGTGCATGATAGCCACGGGATCACTTCATGAGTAGTCACGTGATCTGTGCATGACCAGGCACGTGATCAGTGTATGATCAGCCACGTGATCAGTGCATGATCGGACACGTGAACAGTGTATGATCAGCCACGTGTTCAGTGCATGATACCTACGTGATCAGTTCATGTTTAGTCACGTGATCTGTGCATGACAGGCACGTAATCAGTGCATGATATCCACGTGATCAGTGAATTATACCCACGTGATCAGTTCATGATTAGTCACGTGATCTGTGCGTGACCAGGCACGTGATCAGTGTATGACCATCCATGTGATCAGTGCATGATAGCCACGTGATCAGTGCATGATCAGTCACGTGATCAGTGCATGATCAGTAACGAGAACAGTGCATGATAAGTCACCTGATCAGTGCATGATCAATTACGTGATCAGTGCATGATCACTCACGTGACTAGTACATGGTAGCTACGTGATCATTGCATGATCAGCAACGTGAGCCGTGCATGATAGCCACGAGATCAGTGCATGATCAGTCACGTGACCAGTCCATGGTAGCTACGTGATCATTGCATGATCAGCCACCTGAGTAGTGCATGATAGCCAGGTGATCAGTGCATGATCAGTCACGTTATCAGTGCATGATCAGTCATGTAATCTGTGCATGACCAGGCACGTGATCAGTGTATGATCAGCCACGTGATCAGTGCATGATCAGCCACATAATCAGTGCATGATCAATTACGTCATCAGTGCATGATCAGTCATGTGACCAGTACATGGTAGCTAGGTGATCATTGCATGATCAGTCACGTGAGCCGTGCATGATAGCCACGAGATCAGTGCATGATCAGTCACGTGATCAGTGCATGATCAGTAACGAGAACAGTGCATGATAAGTCACCTGATCAGTGCATGATCAATTATGTGATCAGTGCACGATCACTCACGTGACTAGTACATGGTAGCTACGTGATCATTGCATGATCAGCCACGTGAGCAGTGCATGATAGCCACGTGATCATTGCATGATCAGTTTCAGGAGCAGAGTATGATCAGCCACTTGATCAGTGCATGATAGCCACGAGATCAGTGCATGATCAGTCACGTGATCAGTGTATGATCAGCCAAGTAATCAGTGCATGATTGCCAACTCATCAGTGCATGATCAGTCACGTGATCAGTGCATGGTCAGTCACGTGATCAGTGCATGATCAGTCACGTGATCAGTGTATGATCATCCACGTGATCAGTGCATGTGGAGTCATGTAATCAATGCATGATAGCGCCGTGATCAGTGCATGATCAGTCCCGTAATGAGTGTATGATCAGCCAAGTGATCAGTGCAAGATAGCTAGGTGATCAGTGCATGATCCGTCACATGATCAGTGCATGAGAAGCCACTTCATCAGTGCATGATAGCCACGTGATCAGTGCATACAATTACGTGATCAGTGCATGCACAATCACGTGATCAGTGCATGAGAGCCACGTGATCAGTGCATGATCATTCACGTGATAGGTGTGTGATCAGCCACGTGAACAGTGCATGCTCAGTCACGTGATCAGGGCCTGCTGAGCTGCGTGATTACTGTCTGCTCATCTGCTTGACAATTGCCAGCTGAGTTGCACGATTCCTGCCTGTCATCTCCTTGACAATTGCCACCTGTGCTGCGTAATTCCTGCCTGCTCATCTACTTGATTATTGCCAGCTGAGCAGCGTGATTTCTCAGAGCTCAGTTCCATGATTATTGCCTGCTGAGTGAGTCCTGCCTACTCAGCTCTTTGTTCATTGCCTCCAGAGGCACATGATCAGTGTATGACACCAAACATGATCAGCACATGATCAGTCACATGATCAATGCATGATAAGCCAGGTGATCAGTGCATGGTCAATTACGTGATCAGTGCATGATCAGTCATGCGACTAGTACATCGTAGCTGCGTGATCATTGCATGATCAGCCACGTGAGCAGTGCATGATAGCCACGTGATCAGTGTATGATCAGACACGTGATCAGTGCATGATCAGCCACGTGATCAGTGCATGATCAAATACGTGATCAGTGCATGATCAGTCACGTGACACTTGTGTGATATGCCACGTGATCAGTGCATGATAGCCACGGGATCACTTCATGAGTAGTCACGTGATCTGTGCATGACCAGGCACGTGATCAGTGTATGATCAGCCACGTGATCAGTGCATGATCGGACACGTGAACAGTGTATGATCAGCCACGTGTTCAGTGCATGATACCTACGTGATCAGTTCATGTTTAGTCACGTGATCTGTGCATGACAGGCACGTAATCAGTGCATGATATCCACGTGATCAGTGAATTATACCCACGTGATCAGTTCAATGATTAGTCACGTGATCTGTGCGTGACCAGGCACGTGATCAGTGTATGACCATCCATGTGATCAGTGCATGATAGCCACGTGATCAGTGCATGATCAGTCACGTGATCAGTGCATGATCAGTAACGAGAACAGTGCATGATAAGTCACCTGATCAGTGCATGATCAATTACGTGATCAGTGCATGATCACTCACGTGACTAGTACATGGTAGCTACGTGATCATTGCATGATCAGCAACGTGAGCCGTGCATGATAGCCACGAGATCAGTGCATGATCAGTCACGTGACCAGTCCATGGTAGCTACGTGATCATTGCATGATCAGCCACCTGAGTAGTGCATGATAGCCAGGTGATCAGTGCATGATCAGTCACGTGATCAGTGCATGATCAGTCATGTAATCTGTGCATGACCAGGCACGTGATCAGTGTATGATCAGCCACGTGATCAGTGCATGATCAGCCACATAATCAGTGCATGATCAATTACGTCATCAGTGCATGATCAGTCATGTGACCAGTACATGGTAGCTAGGTGATCATTGCATGATCAGTCACGTGAGCCGTGCATGATAGCCACGAGATCAGTGCATGATCAGTCACGTGATCAGTGCATGATCAGTAACGAGAACAGTGCATGATAAGTCACCTGATCAGTGCATGATCAATTATGTGATCAGTGCACGATCACTCACGTGACTAGTACATGGTAGCTACGTGATCATTGCATGATCAGCCACGTGAGCAGTGCATGATAGCCACGTGATCATTGCATGATCAGTTTCAGGAGCAGAGTATGATCAGCCACTTGATCAGTGCATGATAGCCACGAGATCAGTGCATGATCAGTCACGTGATCAGTGTATGATCAGCCAAGTAATCAGTGCATGATTGCCAACTCATCAGTGCATGACCAGTCACGTGATCAGTGCATGGTCAGTCACGTGATCAGTGCATGATCAGTCACGTGATCAGTGTATGATCATCCCCGTGATCAGTGCATGTGGAGTCATGTAATCAATGCATGATAGCGCCGTGATCAGTGCATGATCAGTCCCGTAATGAGTGTATGATCAGCCAAGTGATCAGTGCAAGATAGCTAGGTGATCAGTGCATGATCCGTCACATGATCAGTGCATGAGAAGCCACTTCATCAGTGCATGATAGCCACGTGATCAGTGCATACAATTACGTGATCAGTGCATGCGCAATCACGTGATCAGTGCATGAGAGCCACGTGATCAGTGCATGATCATTCACGTGATAGGTGTGTGATCAGCCACGTGAACAGTGCATGCTCAGTCACGTGATCAGGGCCTGCTGAGCTGCGTGATTACTGTCTGCTCATCTGCTTGACAATTGCCAGCTGAGTTGCACGATTCCTGCCTGTCATCTCCTTGACAATTGCCACCTGTGCTGCGTAATTCCTGCCTGCTCATCTACTTGATTATTGCCAGCTGAGCAGCGTGATTTCTCAGAGCTCAGTTCCATGATTATTGCCTGCTGACTGATTCCTGCCTACTCAGCTCTTTGTTCATTGCCTCCAGAGGCACATGATCAGTGTATGACACCAAACATGATCAGCACATGATCAGTCACATGATCAATGCATGATAAGCCAGGTGATCAGTGCATGGTCAATTACGTGATCAGTGCATGATCAGTCATGCGACTAGTACATCGTAGCTGCGTGATCATTGCATGATCAGCCACGTGAGCAGTGCATGATAGCCACGTGATCAGTGTATGATCAGACACGTGATCAGTGCATGATCGGACACGTGAACAGTGTATGATCAGCCACGTGTTCAGTGCATGATACATACGTGATCAGTTCATGTTTAGTCACGTGATCTGGGCATGACAGGCACGTAATCAGTGCATGATATCCACGTGATCAGTGAATTATACCCACGTGATCAGTTCATGATTAGTCACGTGATCTGTGCGTTACCAGGCACGTGATCAGTGTATGACCATCCATGTGATCAGTGCATGATAGCCACGTGATCAGTGCATGATCAGTCACGTGATCAGTGCATGATCAGTAATGAGAACAGTGCATGATAAGTCACCTGATCAGTGCATGATCAATTACGTGATCAGTGCATGATCACTCACCGTGACTAGTACATGGTAGCTACATGATCATTGCATGATCACCACGTGAGCAGTGCATGATAGCCACGTGATGAGTGCATGATCAGTTTCCAGGAGCAGAGTATGATCAGCCACTTGATCAGTGCATGATAGCCACGTGATCACTGCATGATCTGTCACATGATCAGTGTATGATCATCCACGTGCATTCAGTGCATGCGCAATCACTGTGATCAGTGGCATGAGAGCACGTGATCAGTGCATGATCATTCACGTGATCAGGTGTAGAGATCAGCCACGTGAAGAGTGCATGCTCAGTCACGTGATCAGGGCCTGCTGAGCTGCGTGATTCCTGTCTGCTCATCTGCTTGACAATTGCCAGCTGAGCTGCATGATTCCTGCCTGTCATCTCCTTGACAATTGCTACCTGTGCTGCGTAATTCCTGCCTGCTCAATCTACTTGATTATTGCCAGCTGAGCAGCGTGATTTCTCAGAGCTGAGTTCCATGATTATTGCCTGCTGATGATTCCTGCCTACTCAGCTCTTTGTTCATTGCCTCCAGAGGCACATGATCAGTGTATGACACCAAAATGATCAGCACATGATCAGTCACATGATCAATGCATGATAAGCCAGGTGATCAGTGCATGAATCAATTACGTGATCAGTGCATGATAAGTCACGTGAACAGTGATGATCATTTACGTGATCTGTGCAGATCAGTCACAGTGGGCCAGTATATGGTAGCTATGTGATCATTGCATGACCAGCCACGTGAGCCGTGCAAGATAGTCACGTGTGTGTGCATGATCAATTATGTGAGCAGAGATGATCAGCCCACTGATCAGTGCATGAGTGCCACGTGATCAGTGCATGATCATCACGTGACAGGTGTGTAATCAGCCATGGTGAACAGTGCATGTTCAGCCACGTGATCGTGCATGATAGCCACGTGATCATTGCTGATCAGTCACGTGAGCAGTGCATGATAGCCACGTGATCAGTGTATGATCAGACACGTGATCAGTGCATGATCAGCCACGTGAATCAGTGCATGATCCAAATACGTGATCAGTGCATGATCATCACGTGATACGTGTGTGATCAGCCACGTGATCAGTGCATGATAGCCACGGGAATCACTTCATGAAGTAGTCACGTGATCTGTGCATGACCAGGCACGTGATCAGTGTATGATCAGCCACGTGATCAGTGCATGATCAGCCACATAATCAGTGCAATGGTCAATTACGTCATCAGTGCATGATCAGTCATGTGACCAGTACATGGTAAGCTAGGTGATCATTGCATGATCAGCCACGTGAGCCGTGCATGATAGCCACGAGATCAGTGCATGATCAGTCACGTGATCAGTGCATGATCAGTCACGTGAACAGTGCATGATAAGTCACTGATCAGTGCATGATCAATTATGTGATCAGTGCACCGATCACTCACGTGACTAGTACATGGTAGCTACGTGATCATTGCATGATCAGCCACGTGAGCAGTGCATGATAGCCACGTGATCATTGCATGATCAGTTTCAGGAGCAGAGTATGATCAGCCACTTGATCAGTGCATGATAGCCACGAGATCAGTGCATGATCAGTCACGTGATAATTGTATGATCAGCCATGTAATCAGTGCATGATTGCCAACTCATCAGTGCATGATCAGTCACGTGATCAGTGCATGATCAGTCACGTGATCAGTGCATGATCAATTACGTTACCATGCATGATCAGCCTCGTGACCCGTACATGTTAGCTACATGATCATTGCAGGATCAGCCACGTGAGCACTGCATGATAGACATGTGATCAGTGCATGATCAGCTACATGAGCAGTGTATGATCAGCCAAGTGATCAGTGCAAGATAGCTACGTGATCAGTGCATGATCCGTCACATGATCAGTGCATGAGAAGCCACTTCATCAGTGCATGATAGCCACGTGATCAGTGCATACAATTACGTGATCAGTGCATGCGCAATCACGTGATCAGTGCGTGAGAGCCACGTGATCAATGCATGATCATTCACGGTGATAGGTGTGTGATCAGCCACGTGAACAGTGCATGCTCAGTCACGTGATCAGGGCCTTCTGAGCTGCGTGATTTACTGTCCTGCTCATCTGCTTGACAATTGCCAGCTGAGTTGCACGATTCCTGCCTGTCATCTCCTTGACAATTGCCACTGTGCTGCGTAATCCCTGCCTGCTCATCTACTTGATTATTGCCAGCTGAGCAGCGTGATTTCTCAGAGCTCAGTTCCATGATTATTGCCTGCTGACTGATTCCTGCCTACTCAGCTCTTTGTTCATTGCCTCCAGAGGCACATGATCAGTGTATGACACCAAACATGATCAGCACATGATCAGTCACATGATCAATGCATGATAAGCCAGGTGATCAGTGCATGGTCAATTACGTGATCAGTGCATGATCAGTCATGCGACTAGTACATCGTAGCTGCGTGATCATTGCATGATCAGCCACGTGAGCAGTGCATGATAGCCACGTGATCAGTGTATGATCAGACACGTGATCAGTGCATGATCAGCCACGTGATCAGTGTATGTTCAGACACGTGATCAGTGCAGATCACACTGATCAGTGCAGATCAAATACATGATCAGTGCATGATCACTCACGTGATACGTGTGTGATCAGCCACGTGATCAGTGCATGATAGCCACGGGATCACTTCATGAGTAGTTCACGTGATCTGTGCATGACCAGCACGACCAGTGTATGATCAGCCACGTGATCAGTGCATGATCGGACACGTGAACAGTGTATGATCAGCCACGTGTTCAGTGCATGATACCTACGTGATCAGTTCATGTTTTGTCACGTGATCTGTGCATGACAGGCACGTAATCAGTGCATGATATCCACGTGATCAGTGAATTATACCCACGTGATCAGTTCATGATTAGTCACGTGGTCTGTGCGTGACCAGGCACGTGATCAGTGTATGACCATCCATGTGATCAGTGCATGATAGCCACGTGATCAGTGCATGATCAGTCACGTGATCAGTGCATGATCAGTAACGAGAACAGTGCATGATAAGTCACCTGATCAGTGCATGATCAATTACGTGATCAGTGCATGATCACTCACGTGACTAGTACATGGTAGCTACGTGATCATTGCATGATCAGCAACGAGAGCCGTGCATGATAGCCATGAGATCAGTGCATGATCAGTTTCAGGAGCAGAGTATGATCAGCAACTTGATCAGTGCATGATAGCCACGTGATCACTGCATGATCTGTCACATGATCAGTGTATGATCATCCACGTGATCAGTGCATGCGCAATCACGTGATCAGTGCATGAGAGCCACGTGATCAGTTCATGATCATTCACGTGATAGGTGTGAGATCAGCCACGTGAACAGTGCATGCTCAGTCACGTGATCAGGGCCTGCTGAGCTGCGTGATTACTGTCTGCTTATCTGCTTGACAATTGCCAGCTGAGCTGCACGATTCCTGCCTGTCATCTCCTTGACAATTGCTACCTGTGCTGCGTAATTCCTGCCTGCTCATCTACTTGATTATTGCCAGCTGAGCAGCATGATTTCTCAGAGCTGAGTTCCATGATTATTGCCTGCTGACTGATTCCTGCCTACTCAGCTCTTTGTTCATTGCCTCCAGAGGCACATGATCAGTGTATGACACCAAACATGATCAGCACATGATCAGTCACATGATCAATGCATGATAAGCCAGGTGATCAGTGCATGATCAATTATGTGATCAGTGCATGATCAGTCATGTGACCAGTACATGGTAGCTGCGTGATCATTGCATGATCAGCCACGTGAGCAGTGCATGATAGCCACGTGATCAGTGCATGATCAGTCACGTGATCAGTGCATGATCAATTACGTTACCATTGCATGATCAGTCTCGTGACCCGTACATGTTAGCTACGTGATCATTGCAGGATCAGCCACGTGAGCACTGCATGATAGACATGTGATCAGTGCATGATCAGCTACATGAGCAGTGTATGATCAGCCACGTGCTCAGTGCATGATCATACACGTGAACAGTGTATGATCAGCCACGTGATCAGTGCATGATACCTACGTGATTAGTTCATGATTAGTCACGTGATCCGTGCATGACAGTCACATAATCAGTGCATGATATCCACGTGATCATTGAATTATAGCCACGTGATCAGTTCATGATTAGTCACGTGATCTGTGCATGAACAGGCACGTGAACAGTGTATGATCCGCCACGTGATCAGTGCATTATAGCCACGTGATCAGTGCATGATCAGTCAAGTGATCAGTGCGTGAACAGTCACGTGATCAGTGCATGATGAGCCACGTGATCAGTGCATGATCAATTACGAGATGAGTGCATGATCAGTCACATGATCAGTACATGGTTGCTACATGATCATTGCATATCAGCCACGTGACAGGTGTGTGATCAGCCATGTGTAGAGTGCATGTTCAGCCACGTGATCAGTGCATGATAGCCACGTGATTAGTGCATGATCAGTTACGTGAGCAGTGTATGATCAGCCACGTGAACAGTGCATGGTCAGACACGTGAACAGTGTATGATCAGCCACGTGATCAGTGCATGATATCCAAGTGTTCAGTGCATTATCAATCACGTGGTCAGTGTATGATTAGCCACGTGAACAGTGCATGATAGCCACGTGATCAGTGCATGATCAGTCACCTGATGGGTATATGATCAGTCACGTGACCGGTACATGGTAGCTACATGATCATTGCATGATCAGCCACGTGACAGGTGTGTGATCAGCCACGTGAACAGTGCATGTTCAGCCACATGATCAGTGTATGATCAGCCACGTGATCAGTATATGTTCAGCCATGTGAACAGTGCATGCTCAGTCACGTGATCAGAGCCTGCTGAGCTGCGTGATTACTGTCTGCTAATCTGCTTGACAATTGCCAGCTGAGCTGCATGATTCCTGCCTGTCATCTGCGTGACAATTGCCAGCTGTGCTGCGTAATTCCTGCCTGCTCAGCTGCTTGATTATTGCCAGCTGAACAGCAGATTCCTCACAGCTGAGTTCCATGATTATTGCCTGCTGACTGTTTGCTTCGTGCCTACTCAGCTCTTTGTTTATTGCCTTCAGAGGCACATGATCAGTGTATGATAGCAAACATGATCAGCGCATGATCAGTCACATGATCAGCGCCATTAAGTCACGTGATCACTACATGATAGTCATGTGATCAGTCCATGCTCAGTCACGGTATCAGTGCATGATCAGCCACGTGACCGGTGCATGATAGCCACGTGATCATTACATGATAGCCACGTGATCAGTGCATGATCAGCCAGGTGATCAGTGCATGATAGCTACGTGATCAGTTCATGATTAGTCACGTGATCTGTGCATGACCAGGCAGGTGATAAGTGGATGATCAGGCACGTGAACAGTGCATGATAGCCACGTGATCAGTGCATCATCAGTCACCTGATGGGTGTATGATCAGTCACGTGACCGGTA
>NW_020190800.1:0-24792 GCF_002263795.3 Bos taurus | reverse complement strand
CAGTGCATGATAGCCACGTGATCAGTGCATGATCAGTTACGTGAACAGTGCGTGATCAGTAACGTGATCACTGTATGATCATCCACATGATCAGTGCATGCGCAGTCACGTGATCAGTGTATGATCAGCCAGGAGATCAATGCATGATAGCAACCTGATCAGTGCATGATAAGCAAAGTGAATAGTGCATGATCATCCACGTGATCAGTGTATGATCAGCCACATGATCAGTGCATGACCAGCCACATGATCAGTGTATGATCAGCCATATGATCAGTGTATGATCAGTCACGGGATCACTGCATGATCAGCCACGTAATCAGTGCATGCACAGTCACGTGATCAGTGTATGATCAGCTTCCTGATCAGTGCAGGATCAGCCACGTGATCAGTGCATAATCAGGCACATTATCAGTGCATGATCAGTCACGTGAACTGTGTATGATCAGCCACGTGATCAGTGCATGATAGCCATGTGATCAGTGCATGATAGCTACGAGTTCAGTGCATGATGAGCCACGTGATCACTGTATGATCAGTCACGTGATCAGCGCATGTGCAGTCACGTGATAAGTGTATGATCAGCAACGTGTTCAGTGCATGATAGCCAAGTGATCAATGCATGATAGCTACGTGATCAGTGCATGCTCAATCAAATGAGCAGTGCATGATAGCCACGTGATCATTGCCTACAACGACGTGAGCAGTGCATGTGCAGTCACGTGATCAGTGCATGATAGACAAGTGATCAATGCATGATAGCTACGTGATCAGTGCATGCTCAGTCACATGAGCAGTGCATGATAGCCACTTGATCATTGCATACAATTACGTGATCAGTGCCTGTGCAGTCACGTGATTAGTGCATGCGCAGTCACGTGATCAGTGTATGATCAGCCACGTGATCAATGCATGATAGCAAACTGATCAGTGCACCTTAAGGAACGTGTTTAGTGCATGATCAGCCACGTGATAAGTGTACAATGAGACACATGATCAGTGCATGATCAGCCACGTGATCAGTGCATGATAGCCACCTGATCAGTGCATGATTAGCAACGTGATTAGTGCATTATCAGCCACGTGATCAGTGTTTGATCAGCCACGTGATCAGGGCAATATCAGCCACGTGAGCAGTTCATGGTCAGGCACGTGATCAGTGCATGATCAGTCATGTGATCAGTGTATGATTATCCACGTGATCAGTGCATGATCAGCCACGTGATCACTTTATTTTCAGCCAGGTGATCACTGCATGATCCACAACGTGATTAGTGCATGATCAGCCACGTGATCAGTGTATGTTCAGGCACATGATCATTGCATGATCAGCCACGTGATCAGTGCATCATAAGCCACGTGTTCAGTGCATGCACAGTCACATGATCAGTGTATGATAAGCTTCGTGATCAGTGCATGATCAGCCACGTGATCAGTGCATGATCAGGCACGTGAAGAGTGCATGATCAGTCACGTGATCAGTGTATGATCAGCCATGTGATCAGTGCATGATAGCCACGAATCGTGCATGATGAGTCAGGTGATCAGTGCATGATCAGCCACGGGATCAGAGCATGATAGCCATGTGATCAGTACATGATACCTACGAGATCTGTGCATGATCAGCCAAGTAATGAGTGCATGATCAGCCACTTGATCACTGTATGATCAGCCACGTAATCAGTGCATATGCAGTCACGTGATCAGTGTATGATCAGCCACGTGTTCAGTGCATGATAGCCAAGTGATCAATGCATGATAGCTCCGTGATCAGTGCATGCTCAGTACATGAGCAGTGCATGATAGCCACGTGATCAGTGCATGATCAGTTACGTGAACAGTGGGTGATCAGTAACGTGATCACTGTATGATCTCCACATGATCAGTGCATGCGCAGTCACGTGATCAGTGTTTGATCAGCCACGAGATCCAATGCATGATAACAACCTGATCAGTGCATGATAAGCAACGCGATTAGTGCATGTTAATCCCATGTGACCAGTGTACATAAGAACGTGATCAGTACATGATCAGCCACGTGATCAGTGCATGACAGCCACCTGATCAGTGCATGATAAGCAACGAGATTAGTGCATGATCAGCCAAGTGATCAGTGTATGAACAGCCACATGATCAGTGCATGATAGCAACTTGATCAGTGCATGACAAGCAACGTGATTAGTGCATGATCAGCCACGTGATCAGTGTATTATCAGCCACGTGATCAGTTCATAATCAGCCACGTGATCAGTGCATGATAAGCAAAGTGAATAGTGCATGATCATCCACGTGATCAGTGTATGATCAGACACATGATCAGTGTATGATCAGCCACGTGATCAGTGCATGATCAGCCACGTGATCAGTGCATGAACAGCCACGGGATCAGTGCATGCACGGTCACGTGATCAGTGTATGATCACCTTCGTCATAAATGCATGATCAGCCACGTTATCAGTGCATGATCAGGCCGGTGAAGAGTGCATGATCAATCACGTGATGAGTGTATGATAGCCAGGTTATCAGCGCATGATCAGCCACGTGATCAGTGCATGATCCGCTACGTGATTAGTGCATGATCAGCCACGTGATCAGTGTATGATCAGCCACGTGATCAGTGCATAATCAGTCAGGTGATCAGTGCTTGAGAGCCACGTGATTAGTGCATGATCAGCCACGTGATCAGTGTATGATCAGCCACGTGATCAGTGTATGATCAGCCACGTGATCAGTGCATGATCAGCCACGTGATCAGTGCATGAACAGCCAGTGATCAGTGCATGCACGGTCACGTGATAGTGTATGATCAGCTTCGTCATAAATGCATGATCAGCCACGTTATCAGTGCATGATCAGGCACGTGAAGAGTGCATGATCAGTCACGTGATGAGTGTATGATAGCCAGGTTATCAGCGCATGATCAGCCACGTGATCAGTGAATGATCAGCCACTTGAACAGTGCGTGTTCAGTCACGTGATCAGGGCCTACTGAGCTGCGATTTTCCTGTCTGCTCAGCTGCTTGACAATTGCCAGTTGAGCTGCGTGATTCCTGCCTGCTCATCTGCTTGAAAATGCCAGCTGAGCCATCTGACTCCTGCCTATTCAGCTGCTTGATGATTGCCAGCTGAGCAGCATATCATCACAGCTGAGGTCCATGATTATTGCCTGCTGATTGCGTGATTCGTGCCTGCTCAGCTCTTTAGTTATTGCCTCCTGAGGCACATCATCAGTGCATGATAGCCACGTGATCAGTTCTTGATTAGTCACATGATCAGCCACATTCAGACACGAGATCACTGCATGATAAGTCATGTGATCAGTTCATGATCTGCCGTGTGATTAGTGGATGATCAGCCACGTGATAAGTGCATGATAGCCACGTGATCAGTGCATGATAGCCAACTGATCAATGCATGATCAGTCACGTTATCGTTCCTTGATCAGCCACGTGATAAGTGCATGATCAATCACGTGATCAGAGTATGATGAGCCACGTGATCAGTGCATGTTAGCCAAGTGATCAGTGCATGATCAGTCACATGATCCGTGCATTATAGCCACGTGATCAGTGCGTGATCAGTCACGTGATCAGTGCATGGTCAGCCACATGTTCAGTGCATGATAACCAAGATCAGTGAATGAACAGTCACGTGATCCGTGTTATAATAGCCACGTGACCAGTGCATATATCAGTCACGTCATCTGTCCGTGATAGCCAGGTGATCAGTACATGATCAGTCACGTGATCAGTGCATGATCAGGCCACGTGATCAGTGCATGATAGCCACGTGATCAGTGCATGATCAGCCACGTGATCAGTGCATGATAGCCACGTGATCAGTGTATGATACCCAAGTGATAAGTGCATGATCAGTCACGTGATCAGTGCATGATCAGCCACGTGATCAGTGCATGATAGCCACGTGATCAGTGCATGATCAGCCACGTGATCAGTGCATGATCAGTCAGGTGATCAGTGCATGATCAGTCACATGATCCGTGCATTATAGCCACGTGATCAGTGCGTGATCAGTCACGTGATCAGTGCATGGTCAGCACGTGTTCAGTGCATGATAACCAAGGGATCAGTGTATGAACAGTCACGTGATCCGTGTATGATAGCCACGTGACCAGTGCATTATCAGTCACGTGATCCGTCCGTGATAGCCAGGTGATCAGTACATGGTCAGTCACTGATCAGTGCACGATCACCTGTGATCAGTGCATGATAGCCAGTGATCAGTGTATGAACATCACGTGGTCAGTGCATCATAGTCACGTGATCAGTGCATGATAGGCTCCTGATCAGTGCATGATCAGTCATATGACAGTGCCTATCTGTCACGGATCAGTGTATAATATTCACGTGACCAGTACATGCGCAGTCACGTGATAAGTGCATTATAGGTACGTGAACATTGCATGATCAGCCACATGATCAGTGCACGATAAGCCAAGTGATCAGTGCATGCACAGTCACCTGATCAGTGTATGATCAGCTTCGTGATCAGTGCATGATCATCCACATTATCAGTGCATGATCAGGCGTGTGAAGAGTGCATAATCAGTCATGTGATCAGTGTATGATAGCCAGGTTATCAGCGCATGTTCAACCACGTGATCAGTGCATGATCAGCCATGTGGTCAGTGCATGCACAGTCATGTGATCAGTGTATGATCAGCTTCGTGATCAGTGCATGATCAGCCACGTGATCAGTGTATGATCCGCAACGTGATTTGTGCATGATCAGTCACGTGATCAGTGTACGATCAGACACGTGATCAGTGCATGATCAGCCTCGTGATCAGTGCATGACAGCCACCTGATCAGTGCATGATAAGCAAGGTTGTCAGTGCATGATCAGCCGCGTGATCAGTCTATGATCAGACACGTGATCATGCATGATCAGCCACGTGATCAGTGTATGATCAGCTACGTGATCAGTGCATGATCCGCAAAGTGATTGGTGCATTAACAGCCAAGTTTCAGTGTATGATCAGCCGTATGATCAATGCATGATCAGCCACATGATCAGTGTATGATCAGTCACGGATCACTGCATGATCAGCCACTAATCAGTGCATGCACAGTCACGTGATCAGTGTATGATCAGCTTCCTGATCAGTGCAGGATCAGCCATGTGATCAGTGCATAATCAGGCACTGATCAGTGCATGATCAGTCACGTGATCTGTTAATGATCAGACACTTGATCAGTGCATGATAGCCATGTGATCATGCATGATAGCTACGAGTTCAGTGCATGATGAGCCACGTGATCACTGTATGATCAGTCACGTGATCATGCATAATCAGGCATGTGATCAGTGCATGATCAGCCACGTGTTCAGTGCATGATAGCCAAGGATCAATGCATGATAGCTACGGTGATCATGCATGCTCAGTCACATGAGCAGTGCATGATCAGCCACGTGATCAGTGCATGCTAGCCAAGTGATCAATTCATGGTAGCTACGTAACAGTGCATGCTCAGTCACATGAGCAGTGCATGATAGCCACTTGATCATTGCATACAATTACGTGATCAGTGCCTGTGCAGTCACGTGATTCGTGCAGGCGCAGTCACGTGATCAGTGTATGATCAGCCACGTGATCAGTGCATGATAGCAAACTGATCAGTGCACCTTAAGGAACGTGATTAGTGCATGATCAGCCACGTGATAAGTGTACAATGAGACACGTGATCAGTGCATGATCAGCCACGTGATCAGTGCATGATAGCCACCTGATCAGTGCATGATAGCAACGTGATAAGTGCATTATCAGCCACGTGATCAGTGTTTGATCAGCCACGTGATCAGTGCAATATCAGCCACGTGAGCAGTTCATGGTCAGGCACGTGATCAGTGCATGATCAGTCATGTGATCAGTGTATGATCATCCACGTGATCAGTGCATGATCAGCCACGTGATCACTTTATTTTCAGCCAGTGATCACTGCATGATCCACAACGTGATTAGTGCATGATCAGCCACGTGATCAGTGTATGTTCAGGCACATGATCAATGCATGATCAGCCACGTGATCAGTGCATCATAAGCCACGTGTTGAGTGCATGCACAGTCACATGATCAGTGTATGATAAGCTTCGTGATCAGTGCATGATCAGCCACGTGATCAGTGCATGATCAGGCACGTGAAGAGTGCATGATCAGTCACGTGATCAGTGTGTGATCAGCCATGTGATCAGTGCATGATAGCCACGACTCGTGCATGATCAGTCAGGTGATCAGTGCATGATCAGCCATGGATCAGTGCATGATAGCCATGTGTACAGTACATGATACCTACGAGATCTGTGCATGATCAGCCAAGTAATCAGTGCATGATCAGCCACTTGATCACTGTTTGATCAGCCACGTAATCAGTGCATATGCAGTCACGTGATCAGTGTATGATCAGCCACGTGTTCAGTGCATGATAGCCAAGTGATCAATGCATGATAGCTCCGTGATCAGTGCATGCTCAGTCACATGAGCAGTGCATGATAGCCACGTGATCAGTGCATGATCAGTTACGTGAACAGTGCGTGATCAGTAACGTGATCACTGTATGATCATCCACATGATCAGTGCATGCGCAGTCACGTGATCAGTGTTTGATCAGCCACGAATCAATGCATGATAGCAACCTGATCAGTGCATGATAAGCAACGCGATTAGTGCATGTTAATCCATGTGACCAGTGTACAATAAGAAACGTGATCAGTACATGATCAGCCCACGTGATCAGTGCATGACAGCCACCTGATTCAGTGGCATGATAAGCAACGAGATTAGTGCATGATCAGCCAAGTGATCAGTGTATTGAACAGCCACATGACCAGTGCATGATAGCAACTGATCAGTTGCATGACAAGCAAAGTATTAGAGCATGATCAGCCACGCTGATCAGTGTATTATCAGCCACGTGATCATTTCATAATCAGCCACGTGATCAGTGCATGATACCACCTGATCAGTCATGATAAGCAGAAGTGAATAGTGCATGATCATTCCACGTGATCAGTGTATGATCAGCCACATGATCAGTGCATGACCAGCCACATGATCAGTGTATGATCAGCCATGATGATCAGTGTATGATCAGTCACGGGATCACTGCATGATCAGCCACGTAATCAGTGCATGCACAGTCACGTGATCAGTGTATGATCAGCTTCCTGATCAGTGCAGGACAGCCACGTGATCAGTGCATAATCAGGCACATTATCAGTGCATGATCAGTCACGTGATCTGTGTATGATCAGCCACGTGATCAGTGCATGATAGCCATGTGATCAGTGCATGATGGAACGGTACGAGTTCAGTGCATATGGAGCCACGTGATCACTGTATGATCAGTCACGTGATCAGCGCATGTGCAGTCACGTGATAAGTGTATGATCAGCAACGTGTTCAGTGCATGATAGCCAAGTGATCATGGCATGATAGCTCCGTGATCAGTGCATGCTCAGTCACATGAGCAGTGCATGATAGCCACGTGATCAGTGCATTGATCAGTACGTGAACAGTGGGTGATCAGTAACGTGATCACTGTATGATCATCCACATGATCAGTGCATGCGCAGTCACGTGATCAGTGTTTTGATCAGCACGAGATCAATGCATGATAACAACCTGATCAGTGCATGATAAGCAACGCGATTAGTGCATGTTAATCCATGGTGACCAGTGTACAATAAGAAACGTGATCAGCTACATGATCACACAGTGATCATGCATGACAGCCACCTGAGTCAGTGCAATGAATAAGCAACGAGATTAGTGCATGATCAGCAAGTGATCAGTGTATGAACAGCCACATGATCAGTGCATGATAGCAACTTGATCAGTGCATGACAAGCAACGTGATTATGGCATGATCAGCCACGTGATCAGTGTATTATCAGCCACGTGATCAGTTCATAATCAGCCACGTGATCAGTGCATGATAAGCAAAGTGAATAGTGCATGATCATCCACGTGATCAGTGTATGATCAGACACATGATCAGTGTATGATCAGCCACGTGATCAGTGCATGATCAGCCACGTGATCAGTGCATGAACAGCCACGGGATCAGTGCATGCACGGTCACGTGATCAGTGTATGATCACCTTCGTCATAAATGCATGATCAGCCACGTTATCAGTGCATGATCAGGCCGGTGAAGAGTGCATGATCAATCACGTGATGAGTGTATGATAGCCAGGTTATCAGCGCATGATCAGCCACGTGATCAGTGCATGATCCGCTACGTGATTAGTGCATGATCAGCCACGTGATCAGTGTATGATCAGCCACGTGATCAGTGCATAATCAGTCAGGTGATCAGTGCTTGAGAGCCACGTGATTAGTGCATGATCAGCCACGTGATCAGTGTATGATCAGCCACGTGATCAGTGTATGATCAGCCACGTGATCAGTGCATGATCAGCCACGTGATCAGTGCATGAACAGCCACGTGATCAGTGCATGCACGGTCACGTGATCAGTGTATGATCAGCTTCGTCATAAATGCATGATCAGCCACGTTATCAGTGCATGATCAGGCACGTGAAAAGTGCATGATCAGTCACGTGATGAGTGTATGATAGCCAGGTTATCAGCGCATGATCAGCCACGTGATCAGTGAATGATCAGCCACTTGAACAGTGCGTGTTCAGTCACGTGATCAGGGCCTACTGAGCTGCGATTTTCCTGTCTGCTCAGCTGCTTGACAATTGCCAGTTGAGCTGCGTGATTCCTGCCTGCTCATCTGCTTGAAAATGCCAGCTGAGCCATCTGACTCCTGCCCTATTCAGCTGCTTGATGATTGCCAGCTGAGCAGCATGATTCATCACAGCTGAGGTCCATGCTATTATTGCCTGCTGAGTGCGTGAGTGTGTGCCTGCTCAGCTCTTAGTTATTGCCTCCTGAGGCACATCATCATCTAGTGCGATGATAGCCACGTGATCATTCTTGATTAGTACATGATCAGGCCACATTCAACACGAGATCACTGCATGATAAGTCAATGTGATCAGTCATGATCTGCCGTGTGATTAGTGGATGATCAGCCACGTGATAAGTGCATGATAGCCACGTGATCAGTGCATGATAGCCCAACTGATCAATGCATGATCAGTCACAGTTATCGTTCCTTGATCAGCCACGTGAAAGTGCATGATCAATCACTGATCAAGAGTATGATGAGCCACGTGATCAGTGCATGTTAGCCACAGTGATCAGTGCATGACAGCTCACATGATCCGGCTATTATAGCCACGTGATCAGCTGCGTGATCAGTCACGTGATCAGTGCATGGTCAGCCACATGTTCAGTGCATGATAACCAAGGGATCAGTGAATGAACAGTCACGTGATCCGTGTATAATAGCCACGTGACCAGTGCATTATCAGTCACGTCATCTGTCCGTGATAGCCAGGTGATCAGTACATGATCAGTCACGTGATCAGTGCATGATCAGCCACGTGATCAGTGCATGATAGCCACGTGATCAGTGCATGATCAGCCACGTGATCAGTGCATGATAGCCACGTGATCAGTGTATGATACCCAAGTGATAAGTGCATGATCAGTCACGTGATCAGTGCATGATCAGCCACGTGATCAGTGCATGATAGCCACGTGATCAGTGCATGATCAGCCACGTGATCAGTGCATGATCAGTCAGGTGATCAGTGCATGATCAGTCACATGATCCGTGCATTATAGCCACGTGATCAGTGCGTGATCAGTCACGTGATCAGTGCATGGTCAGCCACGTGTTCAGTGCATGATAACCAAGGGATCAGTGTATGAACAGTCACGTGATCCGTGTATGATAGCCACGTGACCAGTGCATTATCAGTCACGTGATCCGTCCGTGATAGCCAGGTGATCAGTACATGGTCAGTCACGTGATCAGTGCACGATCAGCCTTGTGATCAGTGCATGATAGCCAAGTGATCAGTGTATGAAACAGTCACGTGGTCAGTGCATCATAGTCACGTGATCAGTGCATGATAGGCTCCTGATCAGTGCATGATCAGTCATATGATCAGTGCCTGATCTGTCACGGGATCAGTGTATAATATTCACGTGACCAGTACATGCGCAGTCACGTGATAAGTGCATTATAGGTACGTGAACATTGCATGATCAGCCACATGATCAGTGCACGATAAGCCAAGTGATCAGTGCATGCACAGTCACCTGATCAGTGTATGATCAGCTTCGTGATCAGTGCATGATCATCCACATTATCAGTGCATGATCAGGCGTGTGAAGAGTGCATAATCAGTCATGTGATCAGTGTATGATAGCCAGGTTATCAGCGCATGTTCAACCACGTGATCAGTGCATGATCAGCCATGTGGTCAGTGCATGCACAGTCATGTGATCAGTGTATGATCAGCTTCGTGATCAGTGCATGATCAGCCACGTGATCAGTGTATGATCCGCAACGTGATTTGTGCATGATCAGTCACGTGATCAGTGTACGATCAGACACGTGATCAGTGCATGATCAGCCTCGTGATCAGTGCATGACAGCCACCTGATCAGTGCATGATAAGCAAGGTTGTCAGTGCATGATCAGCCGCGTGATCAGTCTATGATCAGACACGTGATCAGTGCATGATCAGCCACGTGATCAGTGTATGATCAGCTACGTGATCAGTGCATGATCCGCAAAGTGATTGGTGCATTAACAGCCAAGTGTTCAGTGTATGATCAGCCGTATGATCAATGCATGATCAGCCACATGATCAGTGTATGATCAGTCACGGGATCACTGCATGATCAGCCACGTAATCAGTGCATGCACAGTCACGTGATCAGTGTATGATCAGCTTCCTGATCAGTGCAGGATCAGCCACGTGATCAGTGCATAATCAGGCACATTATCAGTGCATGATCAGTCACGTGATCTGTGTATGATCAGCCACGTGATCAGTGCATGATAGCCATGTGATCAGTGCATGATAGCTACGAGTTCAGTGCATGATGAGCCACGTGATCACTGTATGATCAGTCACGTGATCAGTGCATAATCAGGCATGTGATCAGTGCATGATCAGCCACGTGTTCAGTGCATGATAGCCAAGTGATCAATGCATGATAGCTACGTGATCAGTGCATGCTCAGTCACATGAGCAGTGCATGATCAGCCACGTGATCAGTGCATGCTAGCCAAGTGATCAATTCATGGTAGCTACGTGAACAGTGCATGCTCAGTCACATGAGCAGTGCATGATAGCCACTTGATCATTGCATACAATTACGTGATCAGTGCCTGTGCAGTCACGTGATTCGTGCATGCGCAGTCACGTGATCAGTGTATGATCAGCCACGTGATCAGTGCATGATAGCAAACTGATCAGTGCACCTTAAGGAACGTGATTAGTGCATGATCAGCCACGTGATAAGTGTACAATGAGACACGTGATCAGTGCATGATCAGCCACGTGATCAGTGCATGATAGCCACCTGATCAGTGCATGATTAGCAACGTGATTAGTGCATTATCAGCCACGTGATCAGTGTTTGATCAGCCACGTGATCAGGGCAATATCAGCCACGTGAGCAGTTCATGGTCAGGCACGTGATCAGTGCATGATCAGTCATGTGATCAGTGTATGATTATCCACGTGATCAGTGCATGATCAGCCACGTGATCACTTTATTTTCAGCCAGGTGATCACTGCATGATCCACAACGTGATTAGTGCATGATCAGCCACGTGATCAGTGTATGTTCAGGCACATGATCAATGCATGATCAGCCACGTGATCAGTGCATCATAAGCCACGTGTTGAGTGCATGCACAGTCACATGATCAGTGTATGATAAGCTTCGTGATCAGTGCATGATCAGCCACGTGATCAGTGCATGATCAGGCACGTGAAGAGTGCATGATCAGTCACGTGATCAGTGTGTGATCAGCCATGTGATCAGTGCATGATAGCCACGACTCGTGCATGATCAGTCAGGTGATCAGTGCATGATCAGCCATGGGATCAGTGCATGATAGCCATGTGTACAGTACATGATACCTACGAGATCTGTGCATGATCAGCCAAGTAATCAGTGCATGATCAGCCACTTGATCACTGTTTGATCAGCCACGTAATCAGTGCATATGCAGTCACGTGATCAGTGTATGATCAGCCACGTGTTCAGTGCATGATAGCCAAGTGATCAATGCATGATAGCTCCGTGATCAGTGCATGCTCAGTCACATGAGCAGTGCATGATAGCCACGTGATCAGTGCATGATCAGTTACGTGAACAGTGCGTGATCAGTAACGTGATCACTGTATGATCATCCACATGATCAGTGCATGCGCAGTCACGTGATCAGTGTTTGATCAGCCACGAGATCAATGCATGATAGCAACCTGATCAGTGCATGATAAGCAACGCGATTAGTGCATGTTAATCCATGTGACCAGTGTACAATAAGAAACGTGATCAGTACATGATCAGCCACGTGATCAGTGCATGACAGCCACCTGATCAGTGCATGATAAGCAACGAGATTAGTGCATGATCAGCCAAGTGATCAGTGTATGAACAGCCACATGACCAGTGCATGATAGCAACTTGATCAGTGCATGACAAGCAAAGTGATTAGAGCATGATCAGCCACGTGATCAGTGTATTATCAGCCACGTGATCATTTCATAATCAGCCACGTGATCAGTGCATGATAACCACCTGATCAGTGCATGATAAGCAAAGTGAATAGTGCATGATCATCCACGTGATCAGTGTATGATCAGCCACATGATCAGTGCATGACCAGCCACATGATCAGTGTATGATCAGCCATATGATCAGTGTATGATCAGTCACGGGATCACTGCATGATCAGCCACGTAATCAGTGCATGCACAGTCACGTGATCAGTGTATGATCAGCTTCCTGATCAGTGCAGGATCAGCCACGTGATCAGTGCATAATCAGGCACATTATCAGTGCATGATCAGTCACGTGATCTGTGTATGATCAGCCACGTGATCAGTGCATGATAGCCATGTGATCAGTGCATGATAGCTACGAGTTCAGTGCATGATGAGCCACGTGATCACTGTATGATCAGTCACGTGATCAGCGCATGTGCAGTCACGTGATAAGTGTATGATCAGCAACGTGTTCAGTGCATGATAGCCAAGTGATCAATGCATGATAGCTACGTGATCAGTGCATGCTCAATCAAATGAGCAGTGCATGATAGCCACGTGATCATTGCCTACAACGACGTGAGCAGTGCATGTGCAGTCACGTGATCAGTGCATGATAGACAAGTGATCAATGCATGATAGCTACGTGATCAGTGCATGCTCAGTCACATGAGCAGTGCATGATAGCCACTTGATCATTGCATACAATTACGTGATCAGTGCCTGTGCAGTCACGTGATTAGTGCATGCGCAGTCACGTGATCAGTGTATGATCAGCCACGTGATCAATGCATGATAGCAAACTGATCAGTGCACCTTAAGGAACGTGTTTAGTGCATGATCAGCCACGTGATAAGTGTACAATGAGACACGTGATCAGTGCATGATCAGCCACGTGATCAGTGCATGATAGCCACCTGATCAGTGCATGATTAGCAACGTGATTAGTGCATTATCAGCCACGTGATCAGTGTTTGATCAGCCACGTGATCAGGGGCAATATCAGCCACGTGAGCAGTTCATGGTCAGGCACGTGATCAGTGCATGATCAGTCATGTGATCAGTGTATGATTATCCACGTGATCAGTGCATGATCAGCCACGTGATCACTTTATTTTCAGCCAGGTGATCACTGCATGATCCACAACGTGATTAGTGCATGATCAGCCACGTGATCAGTGTATGTTCAGGCACATGATCATTGCATGATCAGCCACGTGATCAGTGCATCATAAGCCACGTGTTCAGTGCATGCACAGTCACATGATCAGTGTTATGATAAGCTTCGTGATCAGTGCATGATCAGCCACGTGATCAGTGCATGATCAGGCACGTGAAGAGTGCATGATCAGTCACGTGATCAGTGTATGATCAGCCATGTGATCAGTGCATGATAGCCACGACTCGTGCTTGATGAGTCAGGTGATCAGTGCATGATCAGCCACGGGATCAGAGCATGATAGCCATGTGATCAGTACATGATACCTACGAGATCTGTGCATGATCAGCCAAGTAATGAGTGCATGATCAGCCACTTGATCACTGTATGATCAGCCACGTAATCAGTGCATATGCAGTCACGTGATCAGTGTATGATCAGCCACGTGTTCAGTGCATGATAGCCAAGTGATCAATGCATGATAGCTCCGTGATCAGTGCATGCTCAGTCACATGAGCAGTGCATGATAGCCACGTGATCAGTGCATGATCAGTTACGTGAACAGTGGGTGATCAGTAACGTGATCACTGTATGATCATCCACATGATCAGTGCATGCGCAGTCATGTGATCAGTGTTTGATCAGCCACGAGATCAATGCATGATAGCAACCTGATCAGTGCATGATAAGCAACGCGATTAGTGCATGTTAATCCATGTGACCAGTGTACAATAAGAAACGTGATCAGTACATGATCAGCCACGTGATCAGTGCATGACAGCCACCTGATCAGTGCATGATAAGCAACCAGATTAGTGCATGATCAGCCAAGTGATCAGTGTATGAACAGCCACATGATCAGTGCATGATAGCAACTTGATCAGTGCATGACAAGCAACGTGATTAGTGCATGATCAGCCACGTGATCAGTGTATTATCAGCCACGTGATCAGTTCATAATCAGCCACGTGATCAGTGCATGATAAGCAAAGTGAATAGTGCATGATCATCCACGTGATCAGTGTATGATCAGACACATGATCAGTGTATGATCAGCCACGTGATCAGTGCATGCTAGCCAAGTGATCAATTCATGGTAGCTACGTGAACAGTGCATGCTCAGTCACATGAGCAGTGCATGATAGCCACTTGATCATTGCATACAATTACGTGATCAGTGCCTGTGCAGTCACGTGATTCGTGCATGCGCAGTCACGTGATCAGTGTATGATCAGCCACGTGATCAGTGCATGATAGCAAACTGATCAGTGCACCTTAAGGAACGTGATTAGTGCATGATCAGCCACGTGATAAGTGTACAATGAGACACGTGATCAGTGCATGATCAGCCACGTGATCAGTGCATGATAGCCACCTGATCAGTGCATGATTAGCAACGTGATTAGTGCATTATCAGCCACGTGATCAGTGTTTGATCAGCCACGTGATCAGGGCAATATCAGCCACGTGAGCAGTTCATGGTCAGCACGTGATCAGTGCATGATCAGTCATGTGATCAGTGTATGATTATCCACGTGATCAGTGCATGATCAGCCACGTGATCACTTTATTTTTCGCCAGGTGATCACTGCATGATCCACAACGTGATTAGTGCAATGATCAGCCACGTGATCAGTGTATGTTCAGGCCATGATCAATGCATGATCGCCACGTTGATCAGTGCATCATAAGCCACGTGTTGAGTGATGCACAGTCACATGATCAGTGTATGATAAGCTTCGTGATCAGTGCATGATCAGCCACGTGATCAGTGCATGATCAGGCACGTGAAGAGTGCATGATCAGTCACGTGATCAGTGTGTGATCAGCCATGTGATCAGTGCATGATAGCCAACGATCGTGCATGATCAGTCAGGTGATCAGTGCATGATCAGCCATGGGATCAGTGCATGATAGCCATGTGTACAGTACATGAATACCTACGAGATCTGTGCATGATCAGCCAAGTAATCAGTGCATGACAGCACTTGATCACTGTTTGATCAGCCCACTAATCAGTGCATATGCAGTCAACGTGATCAGTGTATAGATCAGCCACGTGTTCAGTGCATGATAGCCAAGTGATCAATGCATGATAGCTCCGTGATCAGTGCTGCTCAGTCACATGAGCAGTGCATATAGCCACGTGATCAGTGCATGATCAGTTCGTGAACAGTGCGTGATCAGTAACGTGAATCACTGTATGATCATCACATGATCAGTGCATGCGCAGTCACGTGATCAGTGTTTGATCAGCCACGAGATCAATGCATGATAGCAACCTGATCAGTGCATGATAAGCAACGCGATTAGTGCATGTTAATCCATGTGACCAGTGTACAATAAGAAACGTGATCAGTACATGATCAGCCACGTGATCAGTGCATGAACAGCCACCTGATCAGTGCATGATAAGCAAACGAGATTAGTGCATGATCAGCCAAGTGATCAGTGTATGAACAGCCACATGACCAGTGCATGATAGCAACTTGATCAGTGCATGACAAGCAAAGTGATTAGAGCATGATCAGCCACGTGATCAGTGTATTATCAGCCACGTGATCATTTCATAATCAGCCACGTGATAGTGCATGATAACCACCTGACAGTGCATGATAAGCAAAGTGAATAGTGCATGATCATCCACGTGATCAGTGTATGATCAGCCACATGATCAGGTGCATGACCAGCCACATGATCAGTGTATGATCAGCCATATGATCAGTGTATGATCAGTCACGGGATCACCTGCATGATCAGCCACGTAACAGTGCATGCACAGTCACGTAATCAGTGGTAGATCAGCTTCCTGGATCAGTGCAGGACAGCCACGTGATCAGTGCATAATCAGGCACATTATCAGTGCAGATCAGTCACGTGATCTGTGTATGATCAGCCACGTGATCAGTGCATGATAGCCATGTGACAGTGCATGATAGCTACGATTCAGTGCATGGAGCCACGTGATCACTGTATGATCAGTCCACGTGATCAGCGCATGTCAGTCACGTGATAAGTGTATGATCAGCAACGTGTTCAGTGCAATGATAGCCAAGTGATCAATGCATGATAGCTACGTGATCAGTGCATGCTCAATCAAATGAGCAGTGCATGATAGCCACGTGATCATTGCCTTACAACGACGTGAGCATGCATGTGCAGTCACGTATCAGTGCATATAGACAAATGATCAATGCAGATAGCTACGTGATCAGTGCATGCTCAGTCACATGAGCATGCAAGATAGCCACTTGATCATTGCATACAATTAACGTGATCAGTGCCTGTGCAGTCACGTGATTAGTGCATGCGCAGTCACGTGATCAGTGTATGATCAGCCACGTGATCAATGCATGATAGCAAACTGATCAGTGCACCTTAAGAACGTAGTCATGATCAGCCACGTGATAGTGTACAATGAGACACGTGATCATGCATGATCAGCCACGTGATCAGTGCATGATAAGCCACCTGATCAGTGCATGAAGCCAACGGATTAGTGCATTATCAGCCACGTGATCAGTGTTTGATCAGCCACGTGATCAGGGCAATATCAGCCACGGAGCAGTTCATGGTCAGCACGTGATCATGCATGATCAGTCATGTGACAGTGGTATGATTATCCACGTGATCAGTGCATGATCAGCCACGTGATCACTTATTTTCAGCCAGGTGATCACTGCATGATCCACAACGTGATTAGTGCATGATCAGCCACGGATCAGTGTATGTTCAGGCACTGATCATTGCATGATCAGCCACGTGATCAGTGCATCATAAGCCACGTGTTCAGTGCATGCACAGTCACATGACAGTGCGTATGATAGCTTCGTGATCCAGTGCATGATCAGCCACGTGATCAGTGCATGATCAGCACGTGAAGATGCATGATCAGTCACGTGATCAGTTATGATCAGCCATGTGATCAAGTGCATGATAGCCACGACTCGTGCTTGATGAGTCAGGTGATCAGGTGCATGATCAGCCACGGGATCAGAGCATGATAGCCATGTGATCAGTACATGATACCTACGAGATCTGTGCATGATCAGCCAAGTAATGAGTGCATGATCAGCCACTTGATCACTGTATGATCAGCCACGTAATCAGTGCATATGCAGTCACGTGATCAGTGTATGATCAGCCACGTGTTTCAGTGCATGATAGCCAAGTGATCAATGCATGATAGCTCCGTGATTCAGTGCATGCTCAGTCACATGAGCAGTGCATGATAGCCACGTGATCAGTGCATGATCAGTTACGTGAACAGTGGGTGATCAGTAACGTTGATCACTGTATGATTCATCCACATGATCAGTGCATGCGCAAGTCATGTGATCAGTGTTTGATCAGCCACGAGATCAATGCATGATAGCAACCTGATCAGGCATGATAAGCAACGCGATTAGTGCATGTTAATCCATGTGACCAGTGTACAATAAGAAACGTGATCAGTACATGATCAGCCACTGATCAGTGCATGACAGCCACCTGATCAGTGCATGATAAGCAACCAGATTAGTGCATGATCAGCCAATGATCAGTGTATGAAACAGCCACATGATCAGTGCATGATAGCAAACTTGATCAGTGCATGACAAGCAACGTGATTAGTGCATGATCAGCCACGTGATCAGTGTATTATCAGCCACGTGATCAGTTCATAATCAGCCACGTGATCAGTGCATGATAAGCAAAGTGAATAGTGCATGATCATCCACGTGATCAGTGTATGATCAGACACATGATCAGTGTATGATCAGCCACGTGATCAGTGCATGATCAGCCACGTATCAGTGCATGAACAGCCACGGATCAGTGCATGCACGGTCACGTGATCAGTGTATTGATCACCTTCGTCATAAATGCATGATCAGCCACGTTATCAGTGCATGATCAGGCCGGTGAAGAGTGCATGATCAATCACGTGATGAGTGTATGATAGCCAGGTTATCAGCGCATGATCAGCCACGTGATCAGTGCATTGATCCGCCTACGTGATTAGTGCATGATCAGCCACGTGATCAGTGTATGATCAGCCACGTGATCAGTGCATGATCAGCCACGTGATCAGTGCATGATCAGCCACGTGATCAGTGCATGAACAGCCACGTATCAGTGCATGCAGGGTCACGTGATTCAGTGTATGATCAGCTTCGTCATAAATGCATGATCAGCCACTTATCAGTGCATGATCAGGCACGTGAAGAGTGCATGATCATCACGTGATGAGTGTATGATAGCAGGTATCAGCGCATGATCAGCCACGTGATCAGTGAATGATCAGCCACTTGAACAGTGCGTGTTCAGTCACGTGATCAGGGCCTACTGACCTGCGATTTTCCTGTCTGCTCAGCTGCTTGACAATTGCCAGTTGGCTGCGTGATTCCTGCCTGCTCATCTGCTTGAAATTGCCAGCTGAGCCATCTGACTCCTGCCTTTCAGCTGCTTGATGATTGCCAGCTGAGCAGCATGATTCATCACAGCTGAGGTCCATGATTATTGCCTGCTGATTGCGTGATTCGTGCCTGCTCAGCTCTTTAGTTATTGCCTCCTGAGGCACATCATCAGTGCATGATAGCCACGTGATCAGTTCTTGATTAGTCACATGATCAGCCACATTCAGACACGAGATCACTGCATGATAAGTCATGTGATCAGTTCATGATCTGCCGTGTGATTAGTGGATGATCAGCCACGTGATAAGTGCATGATAGCCACGTGATCAGTGCATGATAGCCAACTGATCAATGCATGATCAGTCACGTTATCGTTCCTTGATCAGCCACGTGATAAGTGCATGATCAATCACGTGATCAGAGTATGATGAACCACGTGATCAGTGCATGTTAGCCAAGTGATCAGTGCATGATCAGTCACATGATCCGTGCATTATAGCCACGTGATCAGTGCGTGATCAGTCACGTGATCAGTGCATGGTCAGCCACATGTTCAGTGCATGATAACCAAGGGATCAGTGAATGAACAGTCACGTGATCCGTGTATAATAGCCACGTGACCAGTGCATTATCAGTCACGTCATCTGTCCGTGATAGCCAGGTGATCAGTAATGATCAGTCACGTGATCAGTGCATGATCAGCCACGTGATCAGTGCATGATAGCCGTGATCAGTGCATGATCAGCCACGTGATCAGTGCATGATAGCCACGTGATCAGTGTATGATACCCAAGTGATAAGTGCATGATCAGTCACGTGATCAGTGCATGATCAGCCACGTGATCAGTGCATGATAGCCACGTGATCAGTGCATGATCAGCCACGTGATCAGTGCATGATCAGTCAGGTGATCAGTGCATGATCAGTCACATGATTCGTGCATTATAGCCACGTGATCAGTGCGTGATCAGTCACGTGATCAGTGCATGGTCAGACACGTGTTCAGTGCATGATAACCAAGGGATCAGTGTATGAACAGTCACGTGATCCGTGTATGATAGCCACGTGACCAGTGCATTATCAGTCACGTGATCCGTCCGTGATAGCCAGGTGATCAGTACATGGTCAGTCACGTGATCAGTGCACGATCAGCCTTGTGATCAGTGCATGATAGCCAAGTGATCAGTGTATGAACAGTCACGTGGTCAGTGCATCATAGTCACGTGATCAGTGCATGATAGGCTCCTGATCAGTGCATGATCAGTCCATATGATCAGTGCCTGATCTGTCACGGGATCAGTGTATAATATTCACGTGACCAGTACATGCGCAGTCACGTGATAAGTGCATTATAGTACGTGAACATTGCATGATCAGCCACATGATCAGTGCACGATAAGCCAAGTGATCAGTGCATGCACAGACACCTGATCAGTGTATGATCAGCTTCGTGATCAGTGCATGATCATCCACATTATCAGTGCATGATCAGGCGTGTGAAGAGTGCATAATCAGTCATGTGATCATTGTATGATAGCCAGGTTATCAGCGCATGTTCAACCACGTGATCAGTGCATGATCATCCATGTGGTCAGTGCATGCACAGTCATGTGATCAGTGTATGATCAGCTTCGTGATCAGTGCATGATCAGCCACGTGATCAGTGTATGATCCGCAACGTGATTTGTGCATGATCAGTCACGTGATCAGTGTACGATCAGACACGTGATCAGTGCATGATCAGCCTCGTGATCAGTGCATGACAGCCACCTGATCAGTGCATGATAAGCAAGGTTGTCAGTGCATGATCAGCCGCGTGATCAGTCTATGATCAGACACGTGATCAGTGCATGATCAGCCACGTGATCAGTGTATGATCAGCTACGTGATCAGTGCATGATCCGCAAAGTGATTGGTGCATTAACAGCCAAGTGTTCAGTGTATGATCAGCCGTATGATCAGTGCATGATCAGCCACATGATCAGTGTATGATCAGTCACGGGATCACTGCATGATCAGCCACGTAATCAGTGCATGCACAGTCACGTGATCAGTGTATGATCAGCTTCCTGATCAGTGCAGGATCAGCCACGTGATCAGTGCATAATCAGGCACGTGATCAGTGCATGATCAGTCACGTGATCTTGTATGATCAGCCACGTGATCAGTGCATGATAGCCATGTGATCAGTGCATGATAGCTACGAGTTCAGTGCATGATGAGCCACGTGATCACTGTATGATCAGTCACGTGATCAGTGCATAATCAGGCATGTGATCAGTGCATGATCAGCCACGTGTTCAGTGCATGATAGCCAAGTGATCAATGCATGATAGCTACGTGATCAGTGCATGCTCAGTCACATGAGCAGTGCATGATCAGCCACGTGATCAGTGCATGCTAGCCAAGTGATCAATTCATGGTAGCTACGTGAACAGTGCATGCTCAGTCACATGAGCAGTGCATGATAGCCACTTGATCATTGCATACAATTACGTGATCAGTGCCTGTGCAGTCACGTGATTCGTGCAGCGCAGTCACGTGATCAGTGTATGATCAGCCACGTGATCAGTGCATGATAGCAAACTGATCAGTGCACCTTAAGGAACGTGATTAGTGCATGATCAGCCACGTGATAAGTGTACAATGAGACACGTGATCAGTGCATGATCAGCCACGTGATCAGTGCATGATAAGCCACGTGATCAGTGCATGATTAGCAACGTGATTAGTGCATTATCAGCCACGTGATCAGTGTTTGATCAGCCACGTGATCAGGGCAATATCAGCCACCTGAGCAGTTCATGGTCAGGCACGTGATCAGTGCATGATCAGTCATGTGATCAGTGTATGATTATCCACGTGATCAGTGCTGATCAGCCACGTGATCACTTTATTTTCAGCCAGGTGATCACTGCATGATCCACAACGTGATTAGTGCATGATCAGCCACGTGATCAGTGTATGTTGAGGCACGTGATCAATGCATGATCAGCCACGTGATCAGTGCATCATAAGCCACGTGTTCAGTGCATGCACAGTCACATGATCAGTGTATGATAAGCTTCGTGATCAGTGCATGATCAGCCACGTGATCAGTGCATGATCAGGCACGTGAAGAGTGCATGATCAGTCACGTGATCAGTGTGTGATCAGCCATGTGATCAGTGCATGATAGCCACGACTCGTGCATGATCAGTCAGGTGATCAGTGCATGATCAGCAATGGGGTCAGTGGATGATAGCCATGTGATCAGTACATGATACCTACGAGATCTGTGCTATGATAGCCAAGTAATCAGTGCATGATCAGGCACTTGATCAGTGTTTGATCAGCCACGTTATCAGTGCATTATCAGTCACGTGATCAGTGTATGATCAGCCACGTGTTCAGTGCATGATAGCCAAGTGATCAATGCATGATAGCTCCGTGATCAGTGCATGCTCAGTCACATGAGCAGTGCATGATAGCCACTGATCAGTGCATGATCAGTTACGTGAAACAGTGCGTGATCAGTAACGTGATCACTGTATGATCATCCACATGATCAGTGCATGCGCAGTCACGTGATCAGTGTTTGATCAGCACGAGATCAATGCATGATAGCAACCTGATCAGTGCATGATAAGCAACGCGATTAGTGCATGTTAATCCATGTGACCAGTGTAAATAAGAAACGTGATCAGTACATGATCAGCCACGTGATCAGTGCATGACAGCCACCTGATCAGTGCATGATAAGCAACGAGATTAGTGCATGATCAGCCAAGTGATCAGTGTATGAACAGCCACATGACCAGTGCATGATAGCAACTTGATCAGTGCATGACAAGCAAAGTGATTAGAGCATGATCAGCCACGTGATCAGTGTATTATCAGCCACGTGATCATTTCATAATCAGCCACGTGATCAGTGCATGATAACCACCTGATCAGTGCATGATAAGCAAAGTGAATAGTGCATGATCATCCACTGATCAGTGTATGATCAGCCACATGATCAGTGCATGACCAGCCACATGATCAGTGTATGATCAGCCATATGATCAGTGTATGATCAGTCACGGATCACTGCATGATCAGCCACGTAATCAGTGCATGCACAGTCACGTGATCAGTGTATGATCAGCTTCCTGATCAGTGCAGGATCAGCCACGTGATCAGTGCATCAATCAGGCACATTATCAGTGCATGATCAGTCACGTGATCTGTGTATGATCAGCCACGTGATCAGTGCATGATAGCCATGTGATCAGTGCATGATAGCTACGAGTTCAGTGCATGATGAGCCACGTGATCACTGTATGATCAGTCACGTGATCAGCGCATGTGCAGTCACGTGATAAGTGTATGATCAGCAACGTGTTCAGTGCATGATAGCCAAGTGATCAATGCATGATAGCTACGTGATCAGTGCATGCTCAATCAAATGAGCAGTGCATGATAGCCACGTGATCATTGCCTACAACGACGTGAGCAGTGCATGTGCAGTCACGTGATCAGTGCATGATAGACAAGTGATCAATGCATGATAGCTACGTGATCAGTGCATGCTCAGTCACATGAGCAGTGCATGATAGCCACTTGATCATTGCATACAATTACGTGATCAGTGCCTGTGCAGTCACGTGATTCGTGCATGCGCAGTCACGTGATCTGTATGATCAGCCACGTGATCAATGCATGATAGCAAACTGATCAGTGCACCTTAGGAACGTGTTTAGTGCATGATCACCACGTGATAAGTGTACAATGAGACACGTGATCAGGCATGATCAGCCACGTGATATGCATGATAGCCACCTGATCAGTGCATGATTAGCAACGTGATTAGTGCATTATCAGCCACGTGATCAGTGTTTGATCAGCCACGTGATCAGGGCAATATCAGCCACGTGAGCAGTTCATGGTCAGGCACGTGATCAGTGCATGATCAGTCATGTGATCAGTGTATGATTATCCACGTGATCAGTGCATGATCAGCCACGTGATCACTTTATTTTCAGCCAGGTGATCACTGCATGATCCACAACGTGATTAGTGCATGATCAGCCACGTGATCAGTGTATGTTCAGGCACATGATCATTGCATGATCAGCCACGTGATCAGTGCATCATAAGCACGTGTTCAGTGCATGCACAGTCACATGATCAGTGTATGATAAGCTTCGTGATCAGTGCATGATCAGCCACGTGATCAGTGCATGATCAGGCACGTGAAGAGTGCATGATCAGTCACGTGATCAGTGTATGATCAGCCATCGTGATCAGTGCATGATAGCCCACGACTCGTGCTTGATGAGTCAGGTGATCAGTGCATGATCAGCCCACGGGATCAGAAGCATGATAGCCATGTGATCAGTACATATACCTACGAGATCTGTGCATGATCAGCCAAGTAATGAGTGCATGATCACCACTTGATCACTGTATGATCAGCCATAATCAGTGCATATTGCAGTCACGTGATCAGTGTATGATCAGCCACGTGTTCAGTGCATGATAGCCAAGTGATCAATGCATGATAGCTCCGTTGATCAGTGCATGCTCAGTCACATGAGC